>NW_007252147.1:966021-1004361 GCF_000164805.1 Carlito syrichta
GGGCCTGGGAAGCCAGAGAAAGGGAAAGTGCCCTCCGGGCTGTCAGCCCCGCGCCGCCGCCGCCGCCCGAGGCTGTCTTCGGTAGCGCAGGTCCTAGCTCGGGAGAAAACAGATTGTTGGGGCGGACACTGTGTGAGTACAGGTGTATCCCAGTGCACGCGTTCCAGAAATGTTTCGGTCATTTTAATTGCCCAGAGGGCTAGCTATTTAAAGGAGGTTTTGCAGGCTTTTTTCTTTCTTTTTTTCTTTTTTGGGTTAGAGTCTCACTCTGTCTCCAGACTGGAGGGCAGTGGCCGCTCCCGGCCACCGCAGCCTCGGCCTGCTGGGCTCAGGCGATCCTTCTGCCTCCGCCTTCCGAGTAGCTGGAGCTACAGGCGCGCGCACCACACCCGGCTAGTTTGTTTGTTTGTTTGTTTTTTAATTTATTGTAAAGACGAGATCTCGCCAAGTTGCCCAGGCTGGTCTCGAGCCCCTGAGCTCAGGCAGTCCTCTCGCCTCTGCCTCCCAAAGTGCTGGGATTACAGGTGTGAGCCAAGGAGCCCTGCTGAGATTTCGTTTCAATAAGGAAGAATCGTCTTGTCCAAAAAAATCACCACCGGTCTCTTTTTCCTTCTATATTTCTGTTAACACATGCTAAAAAAAATTAATTCTTACATCAACCAAAACTTGTAAAGTGGAGCCACAAGTATCACAGTGTTCCCCCATCACCCGCCTACAAAAATACCATATAAAAATACAAGTGTGCAATTTTCTTGAAGACAAAAAAAGTTAACACTTCATTTTAATTTAAATAGTGGGTTGAGAAGCAATTGAAGTTGATAAACAGTGTAATCTGGAAATACCGACTGCCCCCCCCAAACTAAATCCCATCGTCTAGGTAGCGGTTGTAACGTGCCTCTTGTCACAAATTGACCTAACAGTGATTGATAAGAATCAGATTTGCTGTCATCCTTGATTTTAGTGTCAACATATCAGAAAAGGCCTTTGTCTGAGTTACTCATAAATGTATTAACAACTAACACAGTACCTGCACTTAGTACATACTCAAAATATTTGCTGAACAAATAAATGCTTGCATTATTTAATAAGAGAAAATAATTTAGCCATAGCTTACCTTATTTCCAACTATGGTGTATTCTCCTGTGTCTCTTGTTTTGTTGTTGTTGTTTGCACCAGTTAAAGTCTCCAAGCTCTAAATATGCTTTGATCTAAACTATCTTTGATAATATCTGGTCTCTCTACCTCCTGGAATAATTGTATCTGACACACCATATACCCCTTACAAAAACTTTCACAAACTCCCTAAGGGCAAAAACTGTTCGTAATTCACCTTTTTATTCCCCATAGAGTGTAAGTATAGCACCTTATATATTGTACTTGTTGAACACGTATTTTTGAATTCATATCAATTTTAATTCAGAGAAAACAAATGGCTTTAATTTCCAGTCTATTGCCTAACCTTCCACTAGACCATACTATACATAGTGTTGTTTTAAAATTCTTTCAGTGACGAATAAGAGATACAGTGTGTGAAATAATCGTAATTTTTATCTGGGAAAACACTATGAAATGTTATACTACAATTTGCATACGTTAATATTTATAGTTCTGTAATATTTTTCATTTCATGGACCCAGGGCTATTTAATGAATAGTTAAGGCATAAAATTATGTCCCGGGGAAATATTCCCACAGGAAATGACTGATAGCAAAGCTGCCAATAATGGTTCTATAAACACAATTTGATCTCTATCTCAGAAATTGTTTCCATTCCAACTCTCTGTTGCAAAATCTTTTTATAGTTAACAGAGTTGTAGTTAACATGGTTGTTAAGACCACCATAAGCTGCGTGTCTATCAATAGATAGATAGATAGATAGATAGATAGATAGATAGATAGATAGATATAGAAAAATACAACTTTGAAGGTCTAGGTTGAACTTCATCCTGAATTCAATGTGTCAACTTGTTCAGGAGTTATAAAACACATTGGCCAATATAAAATGCTAGGCGTTACCCAGAATCACAAGAGACCTTAATGCCACTTTAAAGTTGAGACTGTTCTATCATATGTATTTTAATCATATTTTGGACCGTAACAGAAATGAATAAGGCATTTCTGGCCATATGACACTACTCAATGGCCTTAAAACTCTAAGTTCCACTTTTCTGTCTGTGCATTACACATCAATAAAAAAGTTCGTAGAAATGTAATTCTAAGGAGACAGTGTCCACAGAACTTCCATTATACATAATATAATTAAAACCATGACAGGATATGAACATAAACTATACTTTGTAAAACCTTTTTTGTTTCCACAACCCATACCCTATGTCCCCACTTACCTCAATTTTCATATCTTTCTAATCGACAGATGCCCATGAAAATCAGGGGGTGAGAATACATTTTTCAGTGTTTATACTTGTTCCTCAGTGACTTGGAAATCTTGTTGATGCCCCGTGAATTAACAACTGTGTGTTGGCGCTGTCACAAAAGATAGAGCAACTTTGGGAGAACAGGACTTGTAAGGCAGGGAGCCAAGCCAGGGATGGAGCGGTACTGACTCAATCCCGGAGAAGGGGGACAAGAAGGACAGGTCGAGGCAGAGAGCCGGGTTTAACAGTAAGAGAAGGAAAGTGTATAGGTGTGTTGTGGTTATTTTCTAGTCAATTTAGAGCACATTTCTGTCTCACTAGTGCTCAGTCTTCCAGTGCACTCTTAGCAGAACCAAAGGCAAGTTTAGCTCTGGCATTTGCCCAGTTCTCCCTCCCTAAACTGCCTTGAAGGAATTCTCTGCTGTCAACCTACCTTGCTCACGCAGTTCTGCCATACTGAGTAAAAATCACTTCAGCCTAAAGCTGGCCACACTACCACTACCCTCAGAATCGAAGATGGCATGTTTTCCATTCAGCAATTTTCACTGTTTCATAATTAACAATTTCAGGCAATTTGCAACATTTCTTACCTCATCATACCCCCAACCAAAGTAATGAAAAGGGGACTTTAGCCAGGCGCTGTGGCTCACACCTGTAATTCCAGCACTTTGGGAGGTGGAGGTGAGAGGATTACCTTAGCTCAGGGGTTTGAGACCAGCCTGAGCAACATGGTGAGACCTCGTCTGTACAATAAATCAAAAAATCAGCCAGACATGGTGGCACATGCCTGTGGTTCGAGCTACTTGGAAGGCCGAGATGGAAAGATTACCCGAGTCCAGCAAGTCGAGGCTGCAGTGGCCGGGACCATGCCACTGCACTCCAGCCTGGACGACAGAGTGAGACCCCAACTCGAAACAAAAAAAAAAAGACTTATGCTAAAAATCACATGTATTTTCTGATGTTAGGCATGTATAATGTTTTAGAATATTCACTGATATTTCCAATTCTGTTATTGAATATTTGGGGTATTTACAGTAACTTACTCAAGCTCACTCATAAGGGGAATTCAAATCCCATCTGTCTGATTCCAAAGACAGGACAACTCTGGCATTTCCTTGAATAGAAAAAAAGGCTAGACCCTTGATATAATAGTCCTTGCAATGACTTGAAACTTGTTTTTATAAAATATTTAGTTGGTCACTTTTCAGAAAAGAGTTTAATATTTTATAAACATAATGTGAAATACAGCTAAACACTGGGAATCTGCTTGGTGAATATTTGATTATTTGAATGCTTCTCAGTGCAGTCATCTTCAAAGGTGAGAACTAAATCCTGATTCCCCATTTAACTATAAATTCACTCATATTAAACCACAGTGTGATACTGCATTCTGAAAATGTAGTCTGACTTTAAAGGTAGTACAATTAAGTACTTTAAAGCCAAATACATGCATCCCTTTGCAACCACAGGAGTTCTCAGACTGTTAGAAAACCCTCTTTATTTTCTTCTTTCTTTTTTTTCGAGTTGGAGTCTCATTCTGTCACCCAGACTGGAGTGCAGTGGCATGCTCCCAGCCACCGCAACCTCAACTTGCTGGGCTCCGGCGACCCTTCCTCCTCAGCCTTCTAAGTAGCTGGAACTACAGGCGTGCACTACCACACCGGGCTAATTTTTTATTTTATTGTAGAGATGAGGCTCGACAAGTTGCCTAGGCAGGTCTCGAACCTGTGGGCTCAAGCAATCCACTCACCTCAGCCTCCCAAAGCACTGGGATTACAGGCTGAGCCACTGAGTCCAGCTTTTTTTTTTTTTTTTTTGAGTAGGAGTCTCACTCTGTTGCCCAAGTTGGAGTGCAGTCACGGTCACCACAGCCTTAACCTGCCAGGCTCAGGTGATCCTTCTGCCTCAGTCTTCCAAGTAACTGGAACCACAGGCACACACCACCACGCCCAACTAATTTTTTTGATTTATTATAGAGACGAGGTCTCGCCAAGTTGCTCAAGCTGATCTTGACCCCCTGGGCTCAGGCAGTCCTCACCTCTGCCTCCCAAAGTGCTGGGATTTCGGTGTGAGCCACCACGCCCGGCAGAAAAGCCTCTTTCAAACCTAAACAGGTACAGGTAAAGAGAAAGTTTAGCCTGTCTTTGTTAAATGGTGTGGACCTCAGGGTAGCCAATCAGTTGATGAAGGAATATTGCTGTTTCAGAGTTGTCAATCTACTAAATGATGCAGAATGGAAGAACATAACCATCGCACCCTACAAAGTAATGGATCCAGAAAAAGTCACCAGTGGCTGCTAACCTCACAGGGAGAGAGAGATGACCTGCCGCATGGCTCTGATCAAATCCACAGCACCACCTATGATGTTATTAATCTTAGTGTTCTTATGCAAATGAAACCTGTGTCTGATTAGCCTCAAGATCTGATTACTAATTTCCAGGAATAACAGAGAGCAAGGGATCATTTTAAATAACACCATGGAGACGCAATCAGTAAAATCCAGACTGGGCGAAACTCCAGAACAAAGGGTCCAACTTCTTCAATGTATTCACCGGTTGCAACGAGTGGCCTTTATTTGAGCCTGATAGGAACAAACATCTGTTTAAAAAGAAATTATGACAAATTGGATGGAGCTGGAGATGATCGTACTTAGTGATCTATCACGGAAGCAAAGAAGAGAATGCTGCATGTTCTCATTCATAAACGGGCACTGAACATTAATCACGTTAGCTCAAGGGAGGCTCGACAGTGGCTGGGCATTGCCAGGGAAGGCAGGGGACATGTAGCAACACAAAGGTTACCTGGTCCTAAACCAGGGGATGTGAGGGACGTTTGGAGACCCAGACTTCACCTGCATGCAGCCTGCTTGTGTAGTTAATCCTGACTTGTACCCACATATCTATAACAATAAAGATAAATACATTTATGATGACAAACCTCAAATAAATCAATAATAGAAATTATGAGCCAATCAGGACAATTTGAACCAGTAAACTAGATCTGTGATGGTAACTGAAGCATTATTATAATTTTAGATGTCATTTTTTAAAAAACTAGCTCTTTATTTTTTAGAATTAAATATTGATAAAATGATATACAGTCAGCAATCTGTTTCAAAATAATCAAGGAGGGAGACTGGGAGTGTAGAAGAATAAAGACGGGCTTTGAGCTGATAATTGTTGAAACTGGGAGATAAACCCAGGCTTGGTGGCTCACGCCTGTAATCCCAGCACTTTGGAAGGTCAAGATGAGAGGACTGCCTGAGTCTACATTATAGACCAGCCTGGGTAACATGGCGAGACCTGGTCTTTACAATAAATCAAAGAAAATGAGCTGGGCGTGGTGGTACATGCCTGTAGTTCCAGCTACTTGGAAGGCTGAAGCAGAAGGATCAACCTGAGCCCAACAGGTAGAGGCTGCGGTGGCCATGAGCATGCCACTGCACTCTAGCCTAGGAGACAGAGTAAGACAGAGTGAAAAAAAAAAACAAAACTTGGAGATGGATACACGGGGGGGGGAACTGTTATACCAGTATCTATTTCTGTACATTTGAAGTTTTTCATCGTACATTTTAAAAATTTTTAACAGGAATAAGGCTTCTAAAATAGATCCTGGTGGCCGAATATGGTGGCTCATGCCTGTAATCCCAGCACTCTGGGAGACTGAGGTGGGAGGATTGCTTGAGCCAAGAGTTCGAGACCAGACTAGGCAACATAGCAAAACCTCATCTCCACAAAATATCAAAATATAAGATGGGTGTAGTGGCACACACCTGTAGTCCCAGGTACTCAGGAGGCTGAGGCAGGAGAATCGCCTAAGTGAGACTGCAGTGAGCCATGATTATGCCACTGACCTCCAGCCTGGGTGACAGAGTCAGACCCCCAACTCAAAAAATATAGATAGATAGATAGATAGATAGATAGATAGATAGATAGATAGATAGAGATCCTGGCAACTGTTTAAAGCAACACAACGTTGAAGACAGCAAATGCAGGCATGATAAAAGAAAACTGAAATCTAGGCCCAAGAACTGTAATTTCAATCCAGATCTGAGGCAGTGGTACAATGGAAATGAATGGAAATCAGACAGAACTCAGTTCAAATCCCAACTTAAGTCAGTCATGGCTCTCAAAACTCACTGGTCATGGATGTGAACTCTTGCTCATCTGTGCCAATTCCAGGCCACTGTTCTCTCTCCTAAAACTGCAGCTCTTTTGAAATACACGCCATGAAGCCGGGGTCGGTAGCTCAGCCTGTAATCCTGTGCTTTGGGAGGCTGAGGTGAGTAGATTGCCTGAGCCCGCGGGTTTGAGACCCGCCTGGGTAACTTGGCGAGACCTCATCTCTACAAGAAATCAAAAAATTAGCTGGACGTGGTAGCGTGCGCCTGTAGTTCCAGCTACTTGGAAGGCTGAGGCGGAAGGATCGCCGGAGCCCAGCGGGTCGAGGCTGTGGGGGCCGGGAGCGGCCACTGCACTTCCAGTCTGGGTGACAGAGTGAGACTCCAACTAAAAAAAAAAAAAGAAAAAGAAACACACGACATGAAACTTTACACCACTGCTTTCTTGCTGTGAATAACCATCTGCTTTTTTGTAGTCATCTACCAGCTTCCCTTCCATTTATCCTAGTGTTTAACCTCTTTTTTTTTTTGAGTAGGGGTCCCACTCTGTCACCCAGGCTGGAGTGAGGTGGCACAATCACAGATCACCACAGCCTCCAACTCCTGGACTCAAGCGATCCTTCTTCCTCAGCCTCCTGAGTAGCTGGGACTGCAGGCAGGAGCCACAATGCCTGGCTCATTTTTTTTGACTTTTTGTAGAGACAGGGTCTCGCTATGTTGCCCAGGCTGGTCTCAAACTCCTGGGCTCAAGTGATCCTCCCACCTCGGTTTCCCAAAGTGCTGGGATTACAGACATGATAGTGACTGCCCTTATCTTTCTCTTCACCATACTCCTTGTCATTGGTGATTTCATTATTCACAAAAAAGATCTACCCAATATCCTGACCTGTCATTTCTGAACTTCCCTGATAATCTTACCTTCCACTCACTTCAATCATGCCATCCCAGAGTCATAAATTAGACTTTGTCATAACCAACAACGACAAGCGCCACTTCCTCTGGCACTCAGACTCCCTTCATGCTTTGAGCTCACTACTGGGTTGTCTGGCACTCCCCCTCCATCTTCTATTCCTGCTTTCCCAGCTGAGACTGCATGGTCCTTGTCTAATCACTCACATATATCCCCAACCCTGTTATCCTTCCTTCCCATTGGCAGAATCTCAGCCCTGGTTAAGACGAATTTTCCCTCATTCTTTGCATCGGCACTCGGAAGGCTTCATGTGGCTGGAGAAAAACACATCACGAGTGGACCCCCTGTGCAGCCAGACAATGCCACCAGCTATCCCTAGTTCATTAACTCACTTCTTTTCTCAGCTTTCTGACACCACCACCTTCTTCACTTTTCTGCGTGACACACTGAGATAACAGGATTCGAGAGAACTTCTTCATCCTTCCATCACCAAATCTGCCAACCAGCATTATCTGTTCTCTGAGGCCCCACTGTGCTCCCTGTGTCCCTAGGTGAGGCCAAATCTCTGGCCTCCTTTACCTCTTTCCTCACCTCTCTCCTCTCACTGCCCTCCAGTCCCACTGGCTTCCTTGTTCTTCACCAGATACACTTCTGCCTCAGTGCCTTTGCATCTGCCGTTGCCTCCACCTGAAATGATTTCTCCACGACCTACTTCCTCTTTCCATTCAGAACTCACCTCAAACACTACCTCCTCAGAGAGACCTTCCCTGGCCACCCCATCTAAAATAATCCCCCTAACACCTCCTAGCCACTCATTTTGCTTTATTTCTCTTTATTGTACCCATTCCTATTTATTTATTGTACCCATTACTATTCGATTCCATTTATTTCTGTAGGTGACACCACCTGCCTCTAAATACCATAACCTCACCTTGTAGAATAGCATGGGTAGGAGGTGCTCCAGACATATTTGGTGTGTGTGTGTGTGTGTGTGTGTGTGTGTGTTTTGAGTCAGAGTCTCACTCTGCTACCCAGGCTGGAGACAAGTAGCATGCTCACAGCCATCATCGCAGCCTGGAATTGCTGGGCTCAGGCGATCCTTCTGTCTCAGGCTTCCAAGTAGCTGGAACCACAGGCACGTCCCACCATGCCCAGCTAATTTTTGAACTCCCTGTAGACACAAAGTCTCACCAAGTTCTCAGGTGGGTCTCAAACCCCCGGGCTCAGGCATTCCTCTCGCCTCTGCCTCCCAAAATGCTGGGATTACAGGCGTGAGCCACTGTGCCCAGCCCAGACATATTTGTTGAATGGAAGTGTGACGTTGGTGCCCAAGAGCAAGTTAATATGTTTCTGTTTGCTCCTTGGTGAAATCGGTGTGCCATTTTTTCACAGGGTGTTGTTAAGAGGACTAAAAGAGGTAACAATTGGGCTGGGCACAGTGGTTTACGCCTGTAATCCCAGCACTTTGGGAGGCCAAAGCAGGAGGAGCGTTTGATCTATCTGTAGAAAAGAAAAAGAAAAATTAGCTGGGCATGGTGACATGCATATGTAGTCCCAGCTACTCAGGAGGCTGAGGCAGGAAGATCACTTGAACCCAGGAGTTGGAGACTGCAGTGAGCCTGGGTGATGCGCTGGGTCCAAAAAAAAAAAAAGAAAGCGGTAGCAGTCAATATAGATAAACCTTGAGAACAGTATGCCAAGTAAAAGAGGCCAGACAGAAAACATCACGTGTAGTCTGATTTCATTCATGTGAACTGTCTGGAACAGGCGCATCCATAAAGACAGAAAGTAGGTTTGTTGGTGCCAGAGGCTAGGAGAAAGGAGGCAATACATCATTTCTAAAAGGAATGGGGTTTCTTTCTAGGGTGATAAAAATGTTCTGGAATTAGATGGTTATGATGGCTGCACAACCTTGACTACACTAGACTTTATTTATTTATGCATTTATGCATTTATTTATTTATTTGAGTTGGAGTCTCACTCCGTCGCCCAGGCTAGAGTGCTGTGGCACACTCACAGCCACTCTGGCATTGACCTGCTGGGCTCCGGCGATCCTTCCGCCTCAGCCTTCCAAGTAGCCAGAACTACAGGCGCTCGCCACCACGCCTGGCTAATTTTTGATTTATTGTAGAGACAAGGTCTCGCCAAGTTGTCCCGGTGGGTCTCAATCTCACGGGCTCAGGCAATCCACTCGCCTCGGCCTCCCAAAGTGCTGGGATCACAGACTGAGTCATCTAGCCCGGCCTACACTAGATTTTAAAATGGTCAGTTTTGCTGGGCACGGTGGCTCAGCCTGGGATTACAGACATGAGCCACCACACCCAGCAACTCTGTGAACACTTTTTTCCCAAATATTTTTAATCCAAGGTCGGTAGAATCCATGGACACAAAGCCTACAGACTTGGAGGGACGACTGTATATTCAACAAATAAATACACATGGCTTCTTTTTTGTTGTTGTTTGTTTTTTGGGTTGGAGTCTCACTCTGTCACCCAGGATAGAGTGCATTGCCACACTCAGGGCCACTGCAGCCTTGACCTGCTGGGCTCAGGTGATCCCTCTGCCTCTGCCTTCTGGATAGCTGGAACTATAGGCCCATGCCACCTCGCCCAGCTAATATTCTGATTTGTTGTAGAGACGAGGTCTCACTAAGTTGCCCAGGCTGGTCTCAAACCCGTGGGCTCAGGCAATCCTCTCGCCTCGACCTTCCAAAGTGCTGAGATTATAGGCATAAGCCTCCAAGCCCGGCCATGTGGCTTCTTCTGAAGTGACTTTTCTCTAAATTACCAAAGAATTCAAATCTAGACCTAACAAAACTTAACAAGGCTTTTCTAACCTCCTGGATCTCTCACTTCTGCCAAAAAAAAAAAAAAAACCAAAAACATTTTTCAGCATTTGGGAACAATGACCTCCTTTCATTTCCTGCTAGAAACTCATGAATTTTTCTTTTCTTTTCTTTTTTTTTTTTTTTTTTTTGAGTTGGAGTCTCACTCTGTCACCCAGGCTGGAGGGCAGTGGCACACTCACAGCCAACCTAGCGTCGACCTGCTGGGCTCCGGCGATCCTTTCACCTCAGCCTTCCAAGTAGATGGAAGTACAGGTGCATGCAACCACACCCAGCTAATTTTTGATTTATTGTAGAGATGAGCTCTTGCCAAGTTACCCAGGCTGGGCTTGAACCTGTGGGCTCAGGCAATTCACTTGCCTCAGCCTCCCAAAGTGCTGAGATTACAGGCTGAGCCACCGAGCCTGGCCATGAATTTTTCATGAAACAAAACCAAAGAACATTACTTTTATAAGCAAGATGTTACCTAGAAAAACAATTATGCTGAAAAAGATAAGTAAGTGAACACCATCTGTAGCCTTTTGTATTCATTTACTGGAGGATTTTCTCTAAGGTAAGAGTAAGGAGTTATTATTGCCTAACATTTTATTTTATTTTATTTTACTTTATTTATTTATTTATTTGAGTTGGAGTCTCACTCTGTCGCGCAGACGAGTGCAGTGGCCACTCCCAGCCACCGCAACCTCGACCTGCTGGGCTCTGGCGATCCTTCCGCTCAGCCTTCCGAGTAGCCGGAATTACAGGCATGCACTAACACGCCCGGCTGATTTTTTGATTTATTATAGAGATGAGGTCTCGCCAAGTTGCCCAGGCGGGTCTCGAACCCGCAGGCTCAGGCAAATCCACTCATCTCAGCCTCCCAAAGTTCTGGGATTACAGGCTGAGCCACCGAGCCCGGCTACATTTTATTTTATTATTATATTTTATTTGAGTTGAGCTGGACTCTTACTCTGTTGCCCAGGCTGGAGTGCAGTGGCATGATCATGGCTCACTGAAGCCTTAATCCTCTGGGCTCAGGTGATCCTTCTATCTCAGTCACCCGAGTAGCTGGAACTACAGGAATGCGCCACCACACCTAGTTAATTTTTTAATTTTTTTGTAGAGATGAGGCCTCACTATGTTGCCCAGGCTGGTCTCAAACTCCTGAGCTCAAGCAATCCTCCTGCCTCAGCCTCTCAAACTGCTGGGATTACAGGCATGAGCCACCATGCCCAGTCTACCTAACATTTTAGAAGAGAAAAAGACAAATTTAGGGAAAAAACACAATCCAAAAATCTATCTGAGGCCGGGTGTAGGGGCTCATGCCTGTAATCCCAGCACTTTGGGAGGCAGAGGTAAGAGAATTGCCTGAGTTCAGGGGTTCGAGACCAGTCTGGGCAACATGACAAGACCTCGTCTCACAACAAATCAAAAAATTAGTCAGGCGTGGTGGCGCATGCCTGTGGTCTCAGTTACTCGGGAGGCTGAGGTGGAAGGATCACCTGAGCCTAGCAGATGGAGACTGTGGTGGCAGGGAGTATGCCACTGCACTCCAGCCTGGGCAACAGAGTGAGACTCCAACTCAAAATTTTTTTTTAAATCTATCTGATAACTTTTTTTCCTGATAAAGTCATCTTCTGACTGTTCAATTATATGGGCGAGCACTTAATTTTTTTTTTTTTTTAAGTTGGAGTCTCACCCTGTCGCCCAGGCTAGAGTGCAGTGGCATACTCACAGCCATCCCAGCATCGACCTGCTGGGCTCAGGTGATCCTTCCGCCTCAGCCTTCCGAGTAGCCGGAATTACAGGCACGCACTACCATGCCCGGCTGATTTTTTGATTTATTATAGAGATGAGGTCTCGCCAGGTTTCCCAGGCTGCTCCCGAACCCATGGGTCCAGGCAATCCTCTCACCTCGGCCTCCCAAATTGCTGGGATTACAGGCTTGAGCCACTGCACCCGACCGAGCACTTATTAACCATTGTTGGTAGTCCAGAAGAAAACCGGATTCTTTTTACCATACATAATCAGTTACTTTTCTCCAAGTCTCATTTTTTTTCTTTTTGTTTTATTTTTGAGTTGGAGTCTCACTGTCACCCAGACTGGAGTGCAGTGGCCGCTCCCGGCCACTGCAGCCTCGACCTGCTGGGCTCCGGCGATCCTTCTGCCTCAGCCTTATGAGTAGCCGGAATTACTGGCATGTGCTACCACGCCCGGCTGATTTTTTTGATTTTTATTGTAGAGATGAGGTCTCGCCAAGTTGCCCAGACGGGTCTCGAACCCGCAGGCTCAGGCAATCCACTCACCTCAGCCTCCCAAAGGCGCGGGATTACAGGCTGAGCCACCGAGCCCGGCTCCAAGCCTCATTTTATAAGAAAACATATAACTATTAACTCAGTAGTTTTACTATAGAAAAAATCTCGATTTTTATCTCAGTTACTGTTTTAAATTGTGGTGCATGCGTGCAGCGTAGGTTCCAAGAAACACATTTCAAGTGGGTTCTTTCAAAACAGGAGTGTTTTGTTGTTATTGTTGTTGTTTTGAGTCAGGATCTTGCTCTGTCACACAAGTTGGAATGCAGGGGCACCATCATCACTCACTGCAGCCTCGAACTCCTGGGCTCAAGCTGTCCTCCTGCCTCAGCCTCCCGAGTAGCTGGGGCTACAGGCACATGCCACCCCACTGGCTAATTTGTTAACTTTTTATAGAGACAGGGTCTTACTCTTTTGCTGAAGCTGGTCTTGGACTCCTCTGAGCTCATGCGATCCTCCTGCTTCAGCCTCCCAAAGTGCCGGGATTACAGGTACACACCACCACACCCAGTAGGAGGGTATTTTGCTTGGTTGGTTTTTTGGTGTTTTATTTTTATTTTTATCAACGAGCGAGTTTGAGAGTCTGAGGTTTCAATGACCGCGGGAACTGAAGGGACAGCCTCGGGCGGAGGAGCTCCGGAGTCTCAGAACCACAGTGCCCCAGATGTGACCTTGGATGATGGGACCAGGTCCTGTCGGCCTGTCCCCTGACTGGGCTCTGGCCCACAGACCGTGCAGCCGCCGCTCCCTGGCCCGGCGACCACCCGCTGACCACACCGTCCCACGAGGCAGTGGGTCATTCCGTGTAGCTGGAGAAACTGAGGCTCAGAGAGGAGCCAGAGCTGGCACAGGTCCCACTGCCGGGCACACATCAGCCTAGGTCTCCCCAGAAGGCCACGGGGTCCCCCCAGCCATTGTTTTGGTTTTTCGTTTGTCTGTTGTGTGTTGGTTTTTGAGTTGGAGTACTCACTCTGTCACCCAGGCTAGAGTGTAATGGTGTGCTCACTTGATCACCACAGCTTCGACCTGCTGGGCTCAGGCAATCCATCCGCCTCAGCCTTCCAAGTAGCTGGAACTACTGGCACGCACCACCATGTCCAGTGAATTATTTGATTTATTGTAGAGACGAGGTCTCACCAAATTGCCCAGGCTGGTCTTGAACCCCTGGGCTCAAGCAATCCTCTCGCCTCAGCCTCCCAAAGTGCTGAGATTACAGGTTTGAGCCACCATGCCCAGAAAAAGCATTTTTAATCTGATGAAAGGGATGCTTTCTTTAAAATCAGAGAAAATGGCCGGGCTCAGTGGCTCAGCCTGTAATCCCAGCACTTTGGGAGGCCAAGGTGAGGGGATTGCCTGAGCCCGAGGGTTCGAGACCAGCCTGGGCAATTTGGCGAGACCTCGTCTCTATGATAAATCAAAAGTTAGTGGGATGTGGTAGCACGCGCCTGTAGTTCCAGCTACTTGGAAGGCTGGGGCGGAAAGATTGCTGGGGTGGCCGCGAATGTGCCACTGCACTCCAGTCTGGGCAATGGAGTGAGATCCCAACTCAGTAAATAAATAAATAAATAAATAAATAAAATACAGCCGGGCTCAGTGGCTCAGCTTGTAATCCTGCGCCTTTGGGAGGCTGAGGTGAGTGAATTGCCTAAGCCCGCGGGCTCGAGACCCGCCTGGGCAGCGAGACCTCATCTCTACAATAAATAAATAAATCAGCCGGGCGTGGTGGCGCATGCCTGTAATTCCGACTACTCGGAAGGCTGAGGCGGAAGGATCGCCGGAGCCCAGCAGGTCGAGGCTGCGGTGGCCGGGAGTGGCCACTGCACTCCAGTCTGGGCGACAGAGTGAGACTCCAACTCAAAAAACAATAAATAAATAAATAAATAAATAAATAAAATACAAAGTCAAATCAGAGAAAACTTAGGAACCTACAAAATAAAAGATAAGCAAAAAGAAAAACCTCATGTAAAACCCCCCACACCCACCATTATTAAAATGGAATTCAGTTTTCAACTTCACATGAAGAGTAACTGCTGCTGGGAAACCACGTTTTTCAATATTTCAACATCATTCGTAGTACTAAAATAATATTCTGGTAATATAGAGCAATTATCTTAGAGCATGATGTTTTATTGTAAACATCAGCACGGTCCTTGCTAGTCAGTGTATTTGATCTAACATGTCTAAGGAAAGCAAAAGTTGAAAACTTATTTTACCACAAGAATTTCAAATGACCCAATAGGAATGTCACTTTACGAAATTACATTGGTGAAAAAATTGTTTTTCTTTAAATGTAGAAAAGTTTCACTAATCTGAACACTTTTTTTTCTTACCACGCACACCAGTCGGCAACCTCATAATTACATGCCCAAAGATTGTTCAAATAAAAAGAGAACAAAGCTCCTGACAGAGTTCAATGCGTAAGTCAAGACTGCCTGCAGGCATGAGAAGTTTTATGTCTCTGTTTACCCCAGGAGTAAATTAAATAAATGCGTATTTAATATATGAATCACAGTTATATTTGGTTGACATACTACAGACAGGGAGAAAGAAGATAATTCTTTCTCAGATACAATTTCTTAATAGAAACTGAACAAACACCCACAGGTCTGGCTGCTTCCTCTCAGAACGCAGTCATGACATATGCAATATAAAATAACTGCAAAGCAAAAAGACAGACTAGGGTTTTGCGGTGCTCTGGTTCCGGGTTCTGAGTGTTCTCACTTTATTGATTGATTGATTATTTGGAAAAACAGAGACAGGGTCTCACTATGTTGCCCAGGCTGGTCCCAAACTCCTGGCCTCAAGTAATCCACCTGTCTTGGCCTCCCAAACTGCTGGAACCATGGGCATGAGCCACGTACACTGTCCTTGTTCTTTTTTTTTTTTTAATTGGAGTTCTACTCTGTTACCCAGACTGGAGTGCAGTGGCACGCTCACAGCCACCACAGCCTCGACTTGCTGGGCTCAGGCGATTCTTCCACCTCAGCCTTCCAGGTAGCTGGAACCACAGGCACATGCCACCATGCCCAGCTAATTTTTTGATTTATTGTTGAGATGAGATCTCACCAACTTTCCTGGGCTGATCTCAAACCTCTGGGCTCAGGCAATCTTCTCATCTCCACCTCCCAAAGTGCTGGGATTACAGACGTGAGCCACCATAGCTGGCCGGCCCTGCTTCTTAATTATAAGCCATGCAGCATCTATTTGAGATCTCTAAAAAGGGGACAGGAGCAGGTTAGTTGGGGAAGACCAGAACTCAAAGGACCACCAAAATTGTGGTGAGTTTGCCTTTTTAATTTTCTTCCAGTATCCCTTGACCTGAGTGCAATAGCCTCAAAGCTGGAGGCTAGGATAGCTAGGTGGGTTATAATTCTGAGTTACCAGATCTTTTCTTTCAATACTTGAAAAATGTGTGGCACTTCCTTCCAGTCCATGGCTCTGGGGAGAGATCTGTAGCCTTTCAACTCATTGTTCCCTTACAGGTATTGCCTCATTTTTTCTGGCTGCTTTTAAGGGTTTTTTCTTTGTTTTTACTTTTCAGTGGGTTGACTATAACATCTGGGTATGGATTTCTTTGGCTTCATTCTGTTCAGAGTTCACTGAATTTCAAAAATGCCGATGTTTATGTTTTGCTAAAATTGGCAGTTTTCAGTCATTATGTCTTTGAATATTTTTCCTTCTGGGACTCTAATGTTATGAAAGTTAGACTTTCTGTTTTTGACTCACAGGTCCCTGAGGCTCTGTTCTTTATTTATTTTGATATAATTTTCATAGAATCAAATGAACTATTTATTTAGGGTCAGTATCTCACTCTGTTGCCTAGGCTGGACTGCAGTGCCATGATCATAGCTCACTGCAGCCTTGATCTTCTAGACTCAGGTGATCCTCCCATCTTGGCCTCCCAAATAGCTGGGACTACAGGTGTGCCCTACCTTACCAAGCTAAGTTTTTGACTTACTATAGAGATGAAGTCTTGCTATATTGTCCAGGCTGGTCTCAAACTCCAGGGCTCAGGCAATCCTCTTGCCTCTGCCTCCCGAAGTGCTGGGATTACCCCCATGCCCAGTGATAATTTTGACTCTATCTCTTTGTTTAGTTTTTTTTTTTAATTGGTTGGTCATCTAGAGAGATCACTTAACTTGTCATGATCCACTTAAAATTAATATTTTTACCATTTCAAGTGATCCCACTTGATGTTTTCCCATAAAAACCTCCCAACATATAGGTCCTTTTCCCCACCCCCTTTATGATTGCCTTATCTCACACATCTACCTACATAAAAACCTCATCAGAAATGTTATGATTTAAACTAAAGAGGAAAAGAATAGTCTGTTATACTTATCTAGATATTTACTCTTTCTGTTTTTCCTCCTTCATTTTTTCAATGAAATGATTTGGTAGAATGAAGTGCCTGTTTTTCCCCTCACCAAGGCTGACCTGGTTGCCAACTGCTGGGCACGTAATCTGCCATCGGCCCAGTCCACACTGAATCTACAGTACAGCAACGTTCCTACAGGAAAAGAGTCCAGCACCGTCGTGGCAAGTTGACTGTGTTGGACCCCTTCCATTATGGAAGGAATTTGTCCTCCCCAGAATAGAAATACATTCATAAAATAGATTTGCCATTTCTTCTCACAACACATCTGCTAATACCATCATCCATGGGCTTACCGAATACCTTATTCTCTGTCATAACTTTCTGTACAAGGAATTCTTTTTATAACAAAAGATATGTAGTATAGGATTTCATGTGTATGCTAAGATTTCATGGCCTTAACACTTATCCCGTCAGCCAGAAGCCAGTATGGTAAAACGACCTACTGAATGAAGGTTTAGTTATGGTGTCAATGGAAAGCCAGCACTCTGAAAAGATGATGTTCTATCTTACAAGATGCTGTCTACATGTTGTATCAGCAACCAATATAGAATAGAGTTTATATAATAGCAAAAGCATAGACATCCCAGAGTCAAAGGTTATAATTGGGAGAGAGAGGTTTTCTTTTCACTACTATGTCTAACAACCCTCTCACAGAATTTTTGCTTCCTGTCCCTAAATCTCTGAGCTCTGTTGGCTTAGAGATCCTAGTCCCCATGAAAAGAACACATCCAACAAGGGACACAAAAGTTTCTCTATTGAATTGCATTTTGAAACTACCACTTGGCAATTTTGGGCTCCTCATACCCTAGAAATAAGAAGGGAGATGTAGCCAGGCTCGGTGGCTCAGCCTGTAATCCCACGCCTTTGGGAGGCTGAGGTGAGTGGATTGCCTGAGCCCACGGGTTCGAGACCCACCTGGGCAACTTGGCGAGACCTCATCTCTACAATAAATCAAAAATTAGCCGGGCGTGGTAGCGTGCGCCTGTAGTTCCAGCAACCTGGAAGGCTGAGGCAGAAGGATCGCCGGAGCCCAGCAGGTCGAGGCTGCGGTGGCCGGGAGCAGCCACTGCCCTCCAGTCTGGGCGACAGAGTGAGACTCCAACTCAAAACAAACAAACAAACAAAAAAAACCCACATGGGATCAACTCCTGGGTAAGAGGAAGCGGGAGAAGAGGTTTAACACGCATTGGGGTAACATCTGTGAGAAAGAAGAATGAGTGCTTTTCCCCCAAATGGAAATCACAGTGCAGGAGCAGTTACTGCCAAGACCTGTCAAGGACGAAGGGAAGCAAGGATTTCATTCCATAGTATTATGTTAACAAACGAATGAGCCAAACTATAAACGAATTCTCTGTGTAAACATTCCAAAACTGCTGTTGGAGAAACACAGAGAGCTCAGTGTGCTCAAGAAAATACATGAATGAGGTCAATTACAGGCCAAGACAGAAAGGTAAAGAGGAATTAGGAAGATGAGTTACAGCTAGAAAGGCTGTCCGTGGAAGAGCCCACCAGAAACCCCTCTTTGGGAAGATGTGCAACACATGTTACTAACATCACCAAGACAATTAACAGAAAGTGCAAAGGCTGAACTTGAAGTCATAATTTAATGAGAGGATTTTAGAAACACATATTAGGTTTCTCCCTAAACACTTAAACATCCCAGCAATATAAAATTTTGCCAGGTTCACTGGCTCAGCCTGTAATCCCAGCATTTTGGGAGGCCGAGGCGAGTGGATTGCCTGAGCCCGCGAGTTTGAGATCCACCCTGGCAATTTGGTGAGACCTCATCTCTACAATAAATCAAAAAAATTAGCCAGATGTGGTAGCACGCGCCTGTAATTCCAGCTACTTGGAAGGCTGAGGTGGAAGGATCACCTGAGTCCAGCAGGTCGAGGCTGTAGTGGCTGAGAGCGTGCCACTGCACTCTAGCCTGGGTGACGGAGTGAGACTCCAACTCAAAATAAAATAAAATAAAATAAAATTCCACCCTGTTAACATAATTTTGACACATGAAAATGAACACTTTCACCATAAATTATCTCCCTATACCCTTTAGAGAGGCAGTAACTTCTGAGCCAAGAAAAATATGGATCACCAATCATTTCTGATTACCTGTGGCCAGAAAAAAAAGAAAGAGGGAATGATACTGTTCTGTGTCCTTTGAAAGACAAGCAGTGGATCAAAGTTGCTCACCTGGTTTATTTGACATGTGCTCAGAGCATGAAAAATCCATTTCAAGAATATGAGCTTCATTGGCATAGTGCTATTTATACCAAGCATTGGACTTGGGGGCTGTCATTTAATTTTCGACTAGTGACTGAATTTAGGTGCAAAAACCTGCTTGAGTTAGTTATCATGTTGTTATTGAAACACCAAAGGTTCGGTAGAAGTCCTCTTGCTCAAGGCACAGAATGCCAATCACTGAGACAACAAGTATTGCCAGGGAAGAAGGCTTTTTTTTTTCTTTTTGAATTGGAGTCTCACCCTGTCGCCCAGGCTGGAGTGCAGTGGAACACTCACAGTTACCCCAGCGTCCACCTACTGGGCTCTGGCGATCCTTCTGTCTCAGTCTTCCAAGTAGCCAGAACTACAGGTGCACACCACCACACCCAGCTAATTTTGTATTTATTGTAGAGATGAGGTCTCACCAAGTTGACCAGGCTGGTTTTGAACCACAGGCTCAGGCAATCCACTCGCCTTGGCCTCCTAAAGTGCTGGGATTACAGGCTGAGCCAGCGAGCCCAGCCCGAAGAAGGCTTTTAATTGGGTGATATCAGCCAAGTAGAACAAGAGATCAGCCTCAAATCTACTGCCAGGACCCACAGAAATTGGGGTTTAGATGGGGAAGGGGAGGCAGAAAGAATGTCAAACAGCAATTAGGAGGGGTAAGAAAGCAATTATGTTGAGTGAGGGTTCTGGCATCTCAATGTCTGGATGCAAAGTTCTGGTGAGGTTCATTCCTTGGACTGAGGGTCAGTCCCCTGGGGAAGGAACTCAAACGTGGCAAATGTAAGTTTGTTGTTGTTGTTGTTTTGTTTTTGTTTTTGTTTTTGAGTTGGAGTCTCACTCTGTCAACCCAGACTGGAGTGCAGTGGCCGCTCCCGGCCACCGCAGCCTCGACCTGCTGGGCTCCGGCGATCCTTCCGCCTCAGCCTTCCAAGTAGCTGGAACTACAGGCGCGCGCTACCACGCCCGGCTAATTTTTTGATTTACTGTAGAGATGAGGTCTCGCCAAGTTGCCCATGCAGGTCTCAAACCCGCGGGCTCAGGCAATCCACTCACCTCGGCCTCCCAAAGTGCTGGGATGACAGGCTGAGCCACCGAGCCCAGTCCAAATGTTAAGTTCTAAGTGTTAAGATTGGGAAAAGTTAATGTTTGGTTTTTTTTTGTTAATGCCATAAATGTCAGTTCTATGGGGAAATTGGGCTTGTTTCAAAATCCATTTCCACACAAGATTCTTTTATTGTTTTTGTTGGAGTCTCACTCTGTCACCCAGCCTGGAGTGCAGTGGCACACTGACTGCCACCACAGCCTCGACCAGCTGGGCTCAGACATAGCTGGGACCACAAACATGTGCCACCACACCCAGCTGATTTTTTTTTTCTTTTTTTGAGTTGGAGTTTCACTCTGTCGCCCAGACTGGAGTACGGTGGCCGCTCCCGGCCACTGCAGCCTCGACCTACTGGACTCCGGCGATCCTTCCGCCTCAGCCTTCCAAGTGGCCGGAATTACAGGCGTGCGCTACCACGCCTGGCTGATTTTCTGATTTCTTGCAGAGATGAGGTCTCGCCAAGTTGCCCAGGTAGGTCTTGAACCCACAGGCTCAGGCAATCCACTCACCTCAGCCTCCCAAAGGCGCGGGATGACAGACTGAGCCACCGAGCCTGGCTAATTTTTTAATTTATTGTAGAGACAAGGTCTTGCCAAGTTATCCAGGCTGGTCTTGAACCACTGGGCTCAGGTAATCCTCTTATCTCCACCTTCCAAAGTGCTGAGATTACAGGCATGAGCCACTGCGCCCCACCTCCACACAAGATTCTAAACTAAAGGCTCTTTCCTGAATTCGAAAAATTTCCCACACTTTCTCCTATCTCTGCATCTTTGCTGGGGACACACTTGATCCTGACCTTCCCCTGCTTAAGCCCTTCCGGTTTTATTGCTTTATAGCATACATTCCACACAACCTTGCTCAGCCTTCAAGGTCCTGCATTGTATGGCTTCTATCTGCCTTTCCATCCTCACTGTCTCAGTCTGTTCTGGCTTCTATAACAAAACACCATACAATGGTGGCTTATAAACAACAAAAATGTATTTCTCACCGTTCCAGAGGCTATGGAGTCTAAAATCAAGGTGGTGGCAGATTTGGTGGCTGGAGAGAGCATATTGTCTGTTCACAGACGGCGCCTTCTCACTATGTCTTTACGTGATAGATGGAGCAAAAAAAAAAAAAAAAACCTCTCCTGGCTCTCTTTCTTTTTTTAAATTAATTAATTAATTTATAGTCAGAGTCTCACTCTGTTGCCCAGGCTGGAGCGCTGTGACGCACTCATGGCCACCCCAGCCTCAACCTGCTAGAGTCAAGTGATCCTTCCACCTCAGTCTTCCAAGTAGCTGGAACCACAGGTGCGCACCACTATGCCCAGCCAATTTTTTGATTGATTGTAGAGATGAGGTCTCACCACCTTGTCCAGACTGGTCTAGAACCCCTGGGCTCAAGCAATTCTCTCACCTCCATCTCCCAAAGTGCTGGGATGACAGGCGTGAGCCACCACGCCCAGCTTCCTGGGCTCTCTTTATAAGGGCACTAATCCCATTCCAAAGTTCTCCCTCTAATCTTGGGTGTTAGGATTTCAACATATGAATTGTGGAGGTGGTGGGCATTGGGAGGCAGAGGGGCAAGGGGGCGAGGTGGGGGGTAGGGAGGCAGGGGACGGAGGATGGCCTGATGGGGAGGTCACACACAAGCCACAGCACTCGCCTCATACCACCCTCGGTCTCAACCTTCTGCAATGCCAGCCATCTTTGTGTTTCTCAAACCCACTATAAGGTAAATAAATGAAACCAGACCAGGCGAAACGGCAACAAAGGAGCCAAGAAAAATTTATTAGCGCATCCCAGGCGAAGTTCACCGGCCCATGTAGCTGTGGGCCGGAGAAGTCACGCCCAGCAAGATGGGCGATGGGTTTATAAAGGGCACACTGAGAAAGCTGTGAGGGGGTTGGGGAGAGCAATCACTGGTTGGGACAGCTCTCACGTCTGCTGGCGACTGGCTGAACGGGGTTGCTAGAGTTGCTGTAATAGGTACTGGCTGGCTTTGTGGTTGGAGTCTTAGTTCTGGTCACTCATTTTTTTTTGCTGGCTCACTTTCGCCTATTGTTCTCCTGGTCTGGGTTGGAGCCGTCTTGTTGAGGCGAGACCCGCCCGGCCCTCCCTCCAGTCCCTCCAACCTTACACCCACCAAAGCATTTCCTGCTCAGGGACTTTGCCCAAGAGTTCCTCTTTGTGGAGAATGCCCAGCTGGCTCTCTTTCATCATTAAGGTCTCAACTTAAATGTCACTGTGGCAAAGAGTATCTGGTCATTGCACACATCACTCTGCAAATACTTTCTTTATTTTATTTTTATTTTTTAGTTTTTTTTGAGTTGGAGTCTCACTCTGTCGCCCAGACTACAGTGCAGTGGCCGCTCCCAGCCACCGCAGCCTCGACCTGCTGGGCCCCGGCGATCCTTCCGCCTCGGCCTTCCGAGTAGTTGGAATTACAGGCGCGTGCTACCACACCCGGCTGATTTTTTGATTTATTGTAGAGATGAGGTCTCGCTGCCCAGGCGGGTCTCGAACCCGCGGGCTCAGGCAATCCACTCACCTCAGCCTCCCAAAGGCGCGGGATTACAGGCTGAGCCACCGAGCCCAGCTAAATACCTTCTTTATTGATATATTTTACTTGTTTCCTGTCTCCCCCAATAGTGAGACGGGAGATAGCTGGAGAAAGTCTTGGCAGACAGACACGTGAGCCCTCTGGTAACAATGTAGTGAAGTCCTGGCATGCCTTTCAGGCTCAGCATGGGTAAACAAGCTCCCTGCAAGCCCCTCAAGCTAGAACTAAAGTCCTCACTGCTGGGATCGAAAAGCTACCAATCAGCTCACAATTAGGCCTCTACCTCCTGCCGATTGGTCCTTAATACTGACCAGTCAAAACAGCAGCAGCTCATAGCTAGTGTGAACTAATCAGCTTGGACTGGGCTCTATAAGCGCCAGGTTTTCGACCACAGAAGGCAACCCCTTCGGGTCCCCTCCCACCATGGGGGCGTCTCTGTCCTCTCAATAAATCCTACTTTCTCCCTTTCTGGCCATCAGTCCGTGCCCCTCATTCCTCCTGGGCATGAGACAAGAACCTTGACCCTGAAAAGCTGCTGCAGAAGATTGTTGGAGCCGGCTGAACCAGGAGAGCTGCTGGGAGAAGGCGAGACCCCGAAACTGAGACACCCAGGGGTCTAGGTTTGCCAGCCCACTGAACCAGCAACACTCTCGGGGCTTGGTTTGTCAGCCCCTTAGAGCAAACACCCTGGGGCCAGGCTTGCCAACCCCCCACCCATCACAACACTCAAGGCTTGGCTTGCCAGCCCTTCCATGACCCTCTCTGGGGCTTGGCTGGCTGACCCATTGAGTTGACACTCTTGAAGTCCAGGCTGACCTGAAAAATCTGCATCGCTTGGATGTAAGCTCCGTGGTGCAGGGACCCAGCACAGATAGAATCCAACTTATCCTAAAGTGTCAGCTCAAAGATTATTCTTCAGATCCTCAGGGCCTGGCACACAGTCAACAGTTGGTGAATCAATGAATAAATGGATACGCAGCAAGGGAGTGTGGCCAGTGGCGATGATCTTTACACAGACACATAAACCAGACTGAGATTGTGAGAAAAAAGGTACTTCTGAAAGTAAGATACTCCACAAAATCTATGGTGTCAATAATATAGTAGATTTTTTTATTTTTGAGTTGAAGTCTCACTCTCTCATCCAGGCTGGATCCCAACTCACTGCAACCTTGAACTCCTGGGCTCAGGCAATCCTTCCACCTCAGCCTCTGCCTCTCAAAGTGCTAGGATTTACAGGTGTGAGCCACCATGCCTGGTCAATATAGTATCATTTTTAACCTCATAGTTGTTTGTTGTAGGATAAACAGGATGCCGATTGGTTAAGTTGTTACCAAATAAATTGCCTCAAAGTTGTTTATTTATTTATGTATGTATTTATTTTGAGTTGGAATCTTACTCCATGCAGCCCAGACTGGTGGCACGCTCCTGGCCACCACAACCTTGACCTGCTGGGCTCCAGCGATCCTTCCGCCTCAGCTTTCCAAGGAGCTGGTGCTACAGGTGTGCGCTACCACGCCCAGCTAACTTTTGATTTATTGTAGAGACGGGGTCTCACCAAGCTTCCCTGGGCAGATCTCGAACCTGCGGGTTCAGGCAATCCACTCACCTCAGCCTCCCAAAGCGCAGGATTACAGGCTGAGCCACTGAGCCCAGCTGATGGACTAGTTTTTAAAGGTAAGGAGAAAATCAGCCTTAATTTCCTCAATAGGTACTTTTTCTAACCAAGTCCCAACACTTGCATGGAGCCCACTTAGGTTTACACTCAAAAGATAATAGGAATTAGCCTTTGTGGAACATCATGTTAGGAGAACATGTGTTTCTATTCGATCTTTAGAATAAACAATACTTTGAAATCTTACCCTCATTTTATGGAAAAGTCTGAGACACAGAGAGGTCCAGTAATTGGATCTTTAGACTCTAATGTGCCTGTCTTTTCCAAACCTAACTTTTGGCTGGGTGCTGGGGCTCATACCTGTAATCTCAGCATTTGGGGAACATGAAGCGAGAGGGTGGCTTAAGGCCAGGAGTTTGATACCCACCTGGGAAATATACCGAGACCCCTTCTCTATCTATCTAATCTTTATTTATGTATTTACTTATTTACATTTTAGTTAGAGTCTCACTCCATCTCTTAGGCTGGAGTGCAGTGGCACGGTCACGGCCACCCAGTGTCGACCTGCTGGGCTCAGGCGATTCTTCTACCTCAGCCCTCCAAGTAGCAGAACTATAGGCACACACTACCATGCTTTACTGTAGAGACAAGGTCTTGCCAAGTTGCCCGGGTGGGTCTCGAACCCACAGGCTCAGGCAATCCACTCGCCCTTGGCCTCCCAAAGTGCTGGGATTACAGGCTGAGTCACCAAGCCCGGCCCAAAGTTGTTCATTTAAACTAGGTGTGCTTGGTGACTCACACCTGTAATCTCAGCAATTTGGGAGGCTGAGATGAGAGGACTGCCTGAGCCCAGAGGCTCAAGACCAGCCTGAACAACTTGGCAAGACCTCGTCTCTACAATAAATAAAAAATGTAGCTGGCGACTTGGAAGGCTGAGCCCAGGAGGTCAAGGCTATGGTAGCTGTGAGTGTGCCTGCACTCCAGTCTAGGCGACAGAGACTCCAACTCAAAAAAAAAAAGTTGTTCATTTAATATTAAAATTGTAGCAATTCATTTAATCTGAACACGTGATAATTCTTGCCACCTACCTCTATCACTGAGCTAATGATGGGATCAAATAAAGTTGTAAAGTTCTTCCAATCTGACTAAATGTTATTTATTTTTATTTTATTTTATTTTATTTTATTTTATTTTATTTTGAGTTGGAGTCTCACTCTGTCACCCAGGCTGGAGTGCAGTTGCCGCTCCCAGCCACCGCAGCCTCAACCTGCTGGGCTCCGGCGATCCTTCTGCCTCAGCCTTCTAAGTAGCTGGAATTACAGGCGTGCACTATCACGCCCGGCTAGTTTTTTATTTTATTGTAGAGACGAGGTCTCGCCAAGTTGCCCTGGTGGGTCTCAAACCCATGGGCTCAGGCAATCCACTAGCCTCAATCTCCCAAAGTGCTGGAATTACAGGCTGAGCCACCAAGCCCAGCAACTAAATATTATTAAATACTATTTTTTAAAAGATTGTCTTAAAAAAAAAGAGGGGTAGACTGGGCATGGTGGCTCACACCTGGAACCCCAGTATTTTGGGAGGCTGTGGCAAGAGGATTACTTGAGCCCAGGAGTTCAAGACAGCCTGGGCAACATAGTGAGACCTTGTTTCTAAAAAAAAAAAAAAATTTTTTTTTAATTAGCATGGTAGTGCACACCCATAGTACCAGCTACTTGGGAGGCTGAGGTGGGAGGATCCCTCGAGCCCAGGGCATCGAGGCTGTGGTGAGCTGAGATGGTGCTATTGCACTCCAGCCTGGGTGACAGTAAGACCCTGACTCAAAAAAGGGGGGGGGATAAATCATTGTTTAACTTTGGCTGTTTAATGATTGCCCACCAAAGTGGCCAGTTCTATCACAGTATGTCTCTTAAGAAGAGGGAACCTTGTCATATATATGAAATGTTAAATATGCTTGAAGCAATGGCATACCTAACTTCTGTTTTGCTTTATACAATACTAACATTAATAAATTAATTAGGCCTGGCGCAATGGTTCCAGCCTGTAATCCCAGTACTTTGGGAGTTTGAACCAAGAAGTTTGTCTGAGTTCAGGGGTTCGAGACCAGCCTGGGCAACTTGGTGAGACCTTGCCTCTACAGTAAATCAAAAAATTAGCTGGGTATCATGGCATGCACCTGTGGTTCCAGCTACTTGGGCAGCTGAAGTAGAAGGATCAACTGAGCCCAGCAGGTCAAGGCTACAGTTGGCCATGAGCATGCTACTGCACTCCAGCCTGGGAGACACAGTGAGATTCCAACTCAAAAAATAAAAAGTAAAAAAATAATTCATTAATTAATGAAATGTACATTGGGGAAGATAATGTCTTAGTAGTTTACATCATTCCCAATAATACTGGAGTGAACAGCTGTTACCCTTCCCACTTAAAAGGAAGAATGCTGATAAGAATTCTGATAAGGACTTTTGCCACTAGAAAGTACTAACTGCTGGAGATAGTAAAAATATTGGGCAACCCCCTTGGGTCCCCTCCTCTCTGGGAGCTTTTCTGTCCTCTCAATAAATCTTGTTTTCCCACCTTCAAAAAAAAATTACATTACTGGGTGAATGGAAGTCCTAATCTCTCTTCTAATTTTCCCCAAGTAACCAACCAAATGGCCTTCATAACGATAACTTATATTTATTTTACTTTATTTTATTTTATTTTATTTTAGTTGGAGTTTCACTCTGTCGCCCATGCTGGAGTGCAGCAGTATGTTCACGGCCACCACAGCCTCAACCTGCTGGGCTCAGGCAATCAGCCTTCCAAGAAGCTAGAACTACAAGCACATGCCACCACGCTTGGCTAATTTTTTTATTTTATTGTAGAGTTGAGGTCTCACCAAGTTGCCCAGGCTGGTCCCAAACTTCTGTGCTCAGGCAGTCTTCTCACCTGGCCTTCCCAAAGTGCAGGAATTATATGCATAAGCCACCACGCTCAGCCGATAACTTACATTTAAATATCCCTTTCCTTTTTTTTTTATCCAATCTGTCTCTGTGTTAGGAATTAAAAGAGTAAATCTTAGCTAGGAATTTGCTTTTCAACTGTGAATGTCAAGACCATTCTGATTTTAGGAAGTTTTTTAATTTTATAAATTGAAAACAGTTTTTTGAACTATTAAGAAAAAACTAAAAACTGAAATCTGTTTTTAAATGGAAGCATGAAGATGATAAACCATGATGGACAGAGAGAGGGGAAAGTCACTCAAATGATTAAAACACAATCCCCCAAGGCACAGAATGCTTGAGCTCAGCGTGAATGACATTGTCAAAGTACACTTGTTAATTTGTTATTTTAGGACTGGTCTTGAAAGCTGGAGTTATAGGAAGGGTCTTGCTCCCATTGGCTGCTATAAATACAATTTGAACCGTTATATCATCTCTTAAGAGGGTTTGTAGAAAAAGCAGGCATAGGCCAGGTGCAGTGACTCACACCTGAAATCCTAGCACTTTGAGAGGCTGAGGCAAGAGAACCACTTGAGCCCAGGAGTCTGAGACCAATCTAGACAACATAGCGTAACCTTGGTCTCTACAAAAAGTAAAGAATAAGAAAATTAGCCAGGCGTGGTGACGTGTGCCTGTAGTCCCAACTACTCAGGAAGCTGAGGCAGAAGATCAGAGCTCAGGAAGTCGAAGCCGTGGTGAGCTGTGATTGTGCCACTGCACTCCAGCCTGGGAAACAAAGTGAGACCCCTGACTCAAAAAAAAGAAAAAGAAAATACCAAGCATAGCTTCAAACATAGCAATTTATGCAAGTACCTCTCTAAATATATGTCTTGGAATTGTTGCTAAGCCAGGTAATAAGGGACATTACCACTTTGACTAAGGCATATTTGTGTGACAGATTAGACCCTGTTTGGGCGCCTATTTACAGGTCAAAGCCTGCAGGCCTTGAAAAGAGAAAGCTGGCGATCACCCAGCCTGGCCTCCAGCTCCCTGGCAGCTGTGCAATCCCACTGAACCTGTTCAGCAGCTCGCAGTAACTGCTGCAGCTTGCAGATAAGACCCTCTTGGAAAGCCCAATAACCCTTGTCAATAATGGAGCTGCAGAGGGTGACTGGAATTTTCCAAAACATCAAAACAAATTCTCTGATCTGAATACATGCTGATACCCAGTGCTCACAGAGAGCCCGTTGGGTAAGATTTTTGTTAGGAAAAGACAGACAACTCTTTAGCTTATTTAAAAATAAGTCATAGCAGGGTGCGATGGCTCAGGTCTGTAATCCCAGCACTTTGGGAGGCAGAGGCGAGAGGATTGCCTGAGCCCAGGGGTTCGAGACCAGCCTGGGCAACTTGGCGAGACCTCATCTCTATGATAAAGCAAAAAATTAACCGGGCGTGGTGGCGCCCGCCTGTGGTTCCAGCTACCGGGAAAGCCGAAGGGGAAGGATCAACTGAACACAGCAGGTCAGGGCTGCGGGCGGCCATGGGCGTGCCCCTGCACTCCAGCCTGGGCAACAGAGTGAGAAGTTGACTCAAAAAAAGAAAAAAAAAAGTCGTATGCAAATCTGAAATCTTATCTTGATCATAAGCAATCATTGTTTGCTTACCTGTTGCATACCTAAAGCAAAGTAAGTCACACAAACTATAGAAACAAGACGCACTGGATTTCCACAGCTCTTTCACCAATGGGTTGGCAAGTGCTAGAAAAACATGGCTGTTTCACAATTTTTCTACTGGCTAGGCATTGCATATCCTGTATGTGACATTAGCAAGAATTCATTTGCCTCTAGAAAGCAGGACTAGCCTAGCTCAGGGGATTCAAGCGTCCCACACATAACCCCATAATAAAGCGAGGCGTCCAGCCAGACAACAAATGGAGCTGTCTAGCACTCTGGGGTGCTCAGACAGTACAAATGACCTGGCCCAGGGTTCTGTGTGCACATGTCTGCTCAGGGATCAGAGAATGTTCCTGAAATTCTGCTGGGTCTATTCTTGTTGCTTTAAAAAAAAAAAAAAACCCTGATCGCTATCATACTAAGTGAACATCACAGAAACAAAGAACTGAATACGCACGTTCTCGCTTAGAAGCGGGGGGCCCTGATCACTGGTCATACAGGCACAAGGGGAGGACCAGTGGATGTTGGTCACTGCTGAGGGAGGGAGGGAAGGAGGAAAAAGAGGGGCCTATAGCCTCGTACTGGGTACCTGGTCTACAATCAGGGGAGAAAGGGCCTGCTAGAAGCCCAAACTGCAGCTGCACACGACCTACTCATGTAATAAATCCTCACTTGTACCCCACAACTCTAAAATAGAGGAAATAGAAATAAAAAAGTAGCCAGGCACAGTGGCTTACACCTGTAATTCCAGCACTTTGGGAGGCCAAGGCAAGAAGATTGCCTGAGTCCAAGGGTTCAAGGCCAGCCTGGGCAACTTGACGAGACCGCATCTCTACAAAAAACTAGCCAGGCATGGTGGCAGGGTGAGGCAGGAAGGGTGAGGCAGAAGGATCGCCTGAGCCCAGCAGGTCGAGGCTGCGGTGACCATGAGCGTGCCACTGCACTCCAGCCTAGGCGACAGAGTGAGACTTCTACTCAAAAAAAAAGGAAAGACAAAAGTAATCTTGCCATGTGTTGTCTCATCAAATTAGAATACAACAGGCAATTAAATCACATTGCTTCTAATTTAGCCTTCCCTCCCCCCACCCAAGATCCCAAATAAAAATAAACTCTACAAACACTGGTCCCTGAAGAGAGGATACATTTATTAAAACTAGATACCAATAAGCCTCTCATTGTGAAAGAAAAGAAAGGTAACTGGAACGGAATACTCAAAAAGACCATGAAGATGTTTCAGCCAGGGAAAGAAGAAAAAGACTGCATGGGCAGACAATGGTCAGAGGGCTGGAATTGGAAGCCCAGGGGAGTCCGAAAAGAGAGAAGTGTGGTGTGTGTGTCTGGTGGAGCTGTTTGAAACAGTGCCCTATCTCCCTGTGTCTAATCACAGTTCACTCTGAGAGCGCTTTCACTGCTGTCTTTTCCCTATAATGCCACTGTTTAGCGTAAGGGGTAGAGTCCCTTTCAGGGCTATGTCTTCGCTTTTTCTCTTCCAAGCAGCTTTCTACCTGTTTAAAAGAAGTTATATATACATATGAATGCCCCCACAAGGCAGTCATGCAAAACACTGGAAATTCTGTGTCACGGTCACAGACAGATGTGTTCTTCTAAGTTTGTTATGGCAAGTTGCTAACCATAAATTTAAGGAAGCAGAGTAGGGAAATAAAGTCATTTAAATAGCAGGCGATGGGTCATTGAAGAAGGAAATTAAAAGATTTCATTAAAAGTATGAGAAGAAAATAAATCTTTGCTCTTTGGAATCAGTGAAAAATTTCCCTCCCGACAACAAAATTCAGTCTAATAAACTGAGCTAATTAGAAAAACGATTATTAAGGTATGGTCATAAAAATGAAGTAACTCTTCTATAATAGGGGAGGTGGCGTCTTGAAAGCCTAGTTGGAGAGGATGTGCCATAAAAATACACAGGGATTTAGCCTGTAATTTAACTTTGACAAAGTTATGTAATAGTTTTACTAGTATTTTGTTATAAAGAAAGACATAGTGGTTATGGAGTTGGCTTGAAACCAATCTTGGGGGGTTCAATTCCTTCCTTTCTTGTAATTAATTATGCCTTTACATAGGTAGGTTTTTGAGTTGGAGTCTCACTCTGTTGCCAGACTGGAGTGCAGTGGCCGCTCCCGGCCACCGCAGTCTCGACCTGCTGGGCTCCAGCGATCCTTCCGCCTCAGCCTTCCAAGTAGCTGGAGCCACAGGGGTGCGCTACCGCACCCAGCTTATTTTTGGATTTATTGTAGAGATGAGGTGTCACCAAGTTGCCTAGGCTGGTCTCGGCCCCCTGGATTCAGGCAGTCCTCTCGCCTCAGCCTTCCAAAGTGTTGGGATTACAGGTTGGTCCACTGAGCCCAGCCTAGAGTATCGTTTTTTACAGGGTATATTATTATTATCACTACTATTATTATTTAGAAACAGGATCTCACTATGTTTCCCAGGCTGGTGTGCAGTGGCTATTCACAGACAGGATCATCCCTCAAACTCCTGGGCTCAAGCAATCCTCCTGCCTCAGCCTCCCAAGCAACTGGTACTAAAGACGCATACCATCGCAAGATGACTTTTTAATGCATATTTATTATACAGTTGTTAAGAGTACTCTAACTCTACCTGACTCTGCAGTCAGACTACCTGAGTTTGAATCCTGACTTCATTTCTTTTTTTTTTTTTTTGAGTTGGAGTCTCACTCCATCACCCAGGCCGGAGTGCAGTGGCCTGCTCACGTCCACTCCAGCATCGACCTGCTGGGTTCCAGCGATCTTTCCACCTCAGCCTTCCAGGTAGCCGGAACTACAGGCATGCACTACCACACCCGGCTAATTTTTTATTTGTTGATAGAGATGAGGTCTCACCAAGTTGCCTGGGCTGGTCTCAAACCCGTGGATTCAGGCAATCCACTCGCTTCGGCCTCCCAAAATGCTGGCTGGGATTACAGGCTGAGCCACCGAGCCTGACCCTGACTTCACTTCTTACTTTGGGTGAGTTACTCAATTTCTCTGGCCTTCGGTTTTCTCATTTATAAAATGGTTTGATGCCGCCTCACTTAAAGGATTGTCACAAGGTGTTAAAGGATACACTTAGGTAGGTTAAAAACTTACAACTTTTATTTGAGCATTCGGTGACTCCTGATTTGTGCAGGGCCAAACCACAGCCGTTTAGCGCTCCACTGTGGGGGTGGCGAAAGTGAGAGAAGAAACTTTTATAAGATGTTCATGGAACCAAGACAAAGAAAATATATTTGGTTAGCATGGGATGTCTCTAGTTAGAGATGAGTTGTCAGTTTCCGATTAGCTAAGCTTAAGTTTTCACTGTTTACATGAAATTTTGGTTTGCTTGCTTACGTAGCAACCCAAGGTGCTGGAGTCATCTCAATCTGATGGCCGTCCAATTAAAAAATGTTTTAAACAAAGGATTGGGAGTGGGGAACACAAAATCGGTAAGGGTACCTGATCTCAAACCGGGCAAAGTGGGGACCAAAGGGAGGCCTAAATTTTACCTGTACGGTGACCATTTGTATACCTAATCCTGAATTGTACCCCACATCTTTAAAATAAAATATATATTTAAAAAAATTTTAAGCCGGGCTCGGTGGCTCAGCCCGTAATCCCACGCCTTGGGAAGCTGAGGTGAGTGAATTGCCTGAGCCCGCAGGTTCGAGACCTGCCTGGGCAACTTGGTGAGACCTCATCTCTACAATAAATCAAAAATTAGCCGAATGTGGTAGCGCGCACCTGTAGTTCCAGCTCCTTGGAAAGCTGAGGCGGAAGGATCACCGGAGCCCAACAGGTTGAGGCTGCAGGGGCCGGAAGCGGACACTGCACTCTAGTCTGGGTGACAGAGTGAGACTCCAACTCAAAAAAAAAAAAAAAAAAAATTAAAACCAACACATTTTAAAATAGGATTACATGAGTTTATACCTATAAAGCTCTTAGAACATACCGGACACATAGTAAGTCCTATAGAAATGTTAGCTGTTATCTTTCTGATTTTTGTCAGAGAAATTTCCAGAAATTTTCCATCATAGTAGACAGATGGTGAACACTTTGTTCTTTCTGGGTTTTCTTTTTTTTTTTTTTTGAGTTGGAGTTTCACTCTTTGTTGCCCAGGCTGGAGTGCAGTGGCAGGATCACAGCTACTGCAGTCTCAGCCTACTGGCCTTAGGCGATCCTTCCACCTCAGCCTCCAAGTAGCTGGAACTACAGACACACATCACCATGCCTGGTTAGTTTTTTGTGTGTGTGATTTATTGTAGAGACGAGGTCTCACCAAGTTACCCAGGCTGGTCTCGAACCCCTGGGCTCAGGCAATCCTCTTGCCTCGGCCTCCCAAAGTGCTGGGATTACAGGCTAAGCCACCGCGCTGGCCACCCTTTGATCTCTCAATTCAATTCAATGACATATATTCTTGATATTACGGTAATTTGTCATGACTCATTGTATTAGAAACAGGTAATTTGGTGGCATATTGAACATCAGCACAACAAAAGATTCTTTTTTACTTCTTATGTGAGTGATTAGGGGTTTGGTGATGGTAAGGAGACCTGCCTCAAATAGCCGTTCAAGGACTCAGGCCAATGGGGGCTCCCAGTAGCTTTCAGGAAAGGGAGGTCAGGGAGAATTCACGTCCACTCTGAAATGCTTTGCACTAGATGACATCTACTCATGCATTACTTTGATAAGGCCTCAGCTAATTGCAAAGTGGCTTGAAGTATGGTGGTCCTCGTGTTTTCCCAGCAGAGAGAGGAGAACCAGACATAAGCAAAAAGTAGACACATAGCCGGGTGCGGTGGCTTATGTCTGTAATCCCAGCATTTTGGGAGGCAGAAGCAAGAGTATTACCTGAGCTCAGGAGTTCGAGGTCAGCCTGAGCCACATGGCGAAACCTCATCTCTACAATAAATCAAAAAATTAGCTGGACATGGTGGCACATGCCTGTGGTTCCAGTTACTTGGAAGGCTGAGGCAAAAGGATCACCTGAGTCCAGCAGGCAGCAGGTCGAGGCTGCGGTGACCAGGAGCATGCCACTGCACTCCAGTCTGGGCGACAGAGTGAGACTCAGACATACACACACACACACACACACACACACACACACACACACAGACATGAGGGGGGACCCAAAAAAGCTCCGGAATTTATTTATGAAAAATCGTGTATTTATTCTTACATGTTTAAGTTTCTGTCACCTTCAGAGTTCTCTCTGTTTGATGCAACACACCTATTGGGACACTTTTCCACTGCTCAAAACAGTTTTGGAAACTGTCCTTTTTTTTGAGAGAGAGAGAGAGCAAGATTTATTGATTTATTGAGAGGACAGAAAAGCTCCACACTGGCAGGGGACCCGAGGGAGTTGCCCTGAACTCGTCCATTTTGATGCCTTTTAGTGCTTCTGCAGGTTTTTGTTTCACTTCTTCCCTATCAGCAAAACGTTTCCCTTTGAGGATTTTCCCATCTGGGGAAACAAAAAAAAGTCACCTAGGGTGAGATTGGTTGAATAGGGAGGGTGGGGCATGGTTATCATGCCATTTTTTGGTTAGAAATAGCTGAATACGCAGCACGGTGTGGTCAGGTGCACTTGTGAATCACCCATCATGAAATGGGCAAATGCATTGAAAGAATCTCCAAAAAAAACAACAGAAACAGAACACAGCCTCTCACAGCAATGCTAGCTGGTATGCTGATACCGATGGGTTCCTAGAACACTTACCTATCGAGGAAGCATGTACTACAAGAGCCTCACCCTCCCCCAAAAAATAATTCCAGCTTTTCTTGGGTCCCCTTGTACATATCCCAGAGAACAGAACTTCTGTTTGCCTTTTCCATCTTTTTCCTTTCTCCCCGTCTTCTCTCATGACAAGTGCTCTTAGAGGAAGGGAAAGCCTGCAAGTGTCGGTAGCAAGCATCCTCATCCATCTGCAGGAAAGGGGCCCGAAAAGTGGGGCATGTCTCCACCCTGAAGTAGTCAATAACAATTGGGTGCTGGAACCAAGGTTTTCTGGTTAATGGAACTTTCAGTGTAGCCATTAGTGAATCAGAACTAACTTTTGCTTGTTTGGTAGTTTAAATTACATCTGATGTTTAAAAGTAGGCAATGTAGTCCCATAGTTTGAAAATCAAAATGGTATCAGAAGGTCTCACACACACAAAGAAGTCTCACACACCTGTTCCCAATCCTGTTGTGAAAATGCACCAGACAGTTATGGAGATGATCTTATTCTGGTTGCTGTAATAGTGAGAATGTGCATGATTGATTAATGTTTCCAGGTAAATAAGGGAGTCTTGGGTCTTATGAAAGTCATAAGGATGGATAACAGTTGGGTCTTTTCTCAGGCAGCAGGGAGGTCCTATGCCTCTTCCTGGCTCACAAAAGGGTTGGGGTATTTCTTTTTCTCTCTTTCTTTTTTTTTTTTTGAGTCGGAGTCTCACTCTGACTCCCAGGCTGGAGTGCAGTGGTATGCTCAGCTTCCACCTGCTGGGCTCAGGCAATCCTTCCACCTCACTCCCAAGTAGCTGGAGCTACAGGCACACACCACCATACCCAGCTAATTTTTTTATTTACTGTAGAGATGAGGTCTCACCAAGTTGCCCAGGTTGGTCTCGAACCCCTGGACTCAGGCGATCTTCTCAACTCGGCCTCCCAAAGTGCTGGGATTACAGGTGTGAGCCACTGCACCTGGCGGGTTGATTTCTTAACCTTCACTATTTTCTGGGAGCACAGGACTCAGATGAAGTTCAACATTGTCACTATCTGTCCCAAACTCCTCCTGTCTTCTGCAGGTGACTACTATTATTGGTTTCTTCTTTTTTTTCTAATCATTTTTTGTTTTTGTTTTTGTTTTTTAGAAGCAAGGTCTCAGTCTGACATATAGGCTGGTTGGTATGATCATAGTTCACTGTAGCCTCATCTTCCTGGGCTCAAGAAGTCTTCCTGCCTCAACCTCCCCAAGTGCTGGGATTATAACACTGAGCCATGGCACCCAGCCGACTTTTATTGGTTTCTTTTATCATGACAGTATTTCCTTATACAAACACAAATGAGTGTGAATGTATATTCTTATCCTCTCCTTTCTTTTTTTTTTTTTTTTTTTGAGTTGGAGTTTCACTCTGTCACCCAGGCTGGAGTGCAGTGGCATGTTCACAGTCACAGCAACCTCAACTTGCTGGGCTCCGGTGATCCTTCCTCCTCAGCCTTCCAAGCAGCTGGAACTACAGGCACACGCCACCACACCCGGCTAATTTTTTGATTTATTGTAGAGACGAGGTCTCCCCAAGTTGACCAGGCTGATCTCGAACCCATGGGCTCAGGCAACCCTCTCACCTCAGCCTCCCAAAGTGCTGGGATTATAGGCATGAGTCACCATGCCCAGCCTCCTCTCCTTTCTTACACAAAGAGTAGTACAGTAAATACACTGTCTCTAACTTCCTTTTTTTCATTTTATAGTATAACCGGGATATATTTCCATAGTCACAGGGAGAGCTTCTTCATTTTCCTTTATTTTTCCCACTCCATGATATTCCATTGTATGAATGCACCATAATCGTTCAGCCAGTCCCCTATGACACTTGAATTACTCCAGTATTTTGCTTTTATAAACAACATTTCAATGAATAACCTTGTACATATATCATATTGCACATGGGCAGACATATCTATAGATAAATGCCCAGAAGTGGAATTGCTGGGTCAAAGGGTAAACATATTTATAATTTCTGTAGACACTGCCAGTTTTGCCAGGCATGGTGGCTCATGCCTGTAATCCCAGCACTTTGAGAGGCCAAGGTGAGAGGCTTGTCTGAACTCAGGGGTTTGAGACCAGTCTGGGCAACTTGACACGACCTCATCTCGAATAACAAATTTTTAAAAATTAGCCGGGCATGGTGGTGCACACATGTAGCTCCAGTTACTTGGAAGGTTGTGGCAGAAGGATCACCCGAGCCCAGCAGGTGGAGACTGCAGTGGCCATGAGTGTGCCACTGCACTCCAGCCTAGGCAACCCAGAGTAACTCCAACTGAAAAAAAAATTAGATTAAAAGATAGAGTCAGACCAGCGATGGAGGGTCAAGTCTGTAATCCCAGCATTTTGGGAGGCCGAGGTCAGAGGATTGCCTGACATCAGGAGTTTGAGACCAGGCAGGGCAGTCTGGCGAGACCTCATCTCTACAATAAACCAAAAAAATAAAGTAGCCGGATGTGGTGGCACATGCCTGTAGCTCCAGCTACTTGGAGGCTGAGGGGAAGGATCGCCTGAGCCCAGCAAGTCGAGGCTGTGGTGGCTGTGATTCTACATGAATGGATTTCGTCACTCATGGAGAGTGGCGTGTCTTGGAGTTCGTTCCACAAATTTTACAAAGTTTGAGACACTGGGGACGAGGAGGTAAAGAGGCTTTTTCACTGAATGACTCCTCAAAGCCTTTAAAAGTTTTCATGCCTATCATGAATCTTTAAGAAGGGAGAATTAGGCTGGGCTCGGTGGCTCAGCCTGTAATCCCAGCACTTTGGGAGGCCGAGGTGAGTGGACTGCCTGAGCCCGCGGGTTCAAGATCCTCCCGGGCAAATTGGCGAGACTTCCTCTCTACAATAAATCAAAAATTAGCCGGGCGTGGTAGCGTGTGCCTGTAGTTCTGGCTACTTGGAAGGCTGAGGCAGAAGGATGGCTGGAGCCCAGCAGGTCGAGGCTGCGGTGGCCGGGAGCGTGCCCTCCAGCCTGGGCGACAGAGTGAGACTCCAACTCGGGAAAAAAAAAAAAGAAGGGAGAATTATGGACTTTAATGGACCCCTTTTCTCAGAGCACCTGTAATAGATTTCTTGGAACACACTTTGGGAAACATGAAAGGGGAAGGTTTAGGAGGTTGGGTTGGAGTTTATCTAGTCAAAGACCAACTCCAGTTGGGCGTGGTGGAGCATGCCTGCAATTCCAGCACTTAGGGAGGCCAAGGCAAGAGGATTGTTTGAGCCCAGGAGTTCAAGACTAGCCTGGGCAACATAGCAGGGCCTTGGCTTCACAAAAACAAATTTTTTTTTTTTTTTAGTTGGAGTCTCACTCTGTCGCCCTGGCTGGAGTGCAGTGGCATGCTCACGGCCACCCCAGCATCGACCTGCTGGGCTCCAGAGATCCTTCTGCCTCAGCATCCCAAGTAGCCAGAACTACAGGAGCATGCTACCACGCCTGGCTAATTTTTTATTTATTGTAGAGACAAGGTCTCGCCAAGTAGCCCGGGCTGGTCTCGAACCCACGGGTTCAGGCAATCCACTTGCCTTGGCCTCCCAAAGTGCTGGGATTACAGGCTGAACCACTGAGGCAGCCCAAAAAGATTTTTTTTTTTTTTAAATTAGCCGTG
>NW_007252147.1:1004613-1009380 GCF_000164805.1 Carlito syrichta
GCCTGTAGTTCCAGCTACTTGGAAGACTGAGGTGGAAGGATCACCTGAGCCCTGCAGGTCAAGGCTGCGGTGGCTGTGAGCATGCTACTGCACTCCAGCCTGGGTGACCGAGTGAGACTCCAGCGCAAAAAAAGAAAAAAGAAAAAAGAAAAAAAACAACAACTCTGAGAAGTCAGTAATTTTATTTGTGTTGTGTGTTTTTAATAAAAATCCCTATTGTTTTCCCATAATGTTTCTCAAAAACCACGTTTCTTTTTAGACTGTTCCAAAAACTACCCACCAGTGTTCGAATTGAGAACCTGGTTATTTGCCTTCAGCAAAAGGAATTTGCGGCCACTATGAACCAAAGACAAATTTGGAGGTGAAAAGAGGACCCAAAAATAGACTAGGCCTTGACAACATGATTGCAATTAGCAGAGGTAAGCCTCAGGTAGAAAAGGCTACTGAAGAAACAGCCCCAGTAGAGGCAGGCCAGACCTCTAATACTCCATAGTAGCTGGCTTGCCTGGCTGCACGAGGCACCCAGAGCTGGCCCCCTGGGTAAAGAGAGTAATAGAGGAAAGGGAATAGTCTTGGTTACCTGAAGGTTACTAGATTCATTACCCAAGGTACAGGAATGAGAATCCAGACTTGGTTAGTGTCCCTCAGGGCTGGCCTGGGAAAATAAGGACATTGGCCAACTGTTCTGTATTGGATCTCTTTTCCCCTTCTCTGGGCAATATTCGCAGGACTTTTCCTGAAAACTCATTTGCTCTGAGATGCTGCTTGTCCATTTGCTCAATTCTTATTGAACAATTTTTAACTATGTTGCTGTGGGCTGGGTCCCTGAGAATGTCCTGGAAGCAATGCAAAACTCCAAGGCACTCTCTCCAGCAGTTCCTAACCTCATTAGAAAGATAAGACAAGCCCAGCCGCAAGGTAACAATAGACCTGTGATTGAGTGACAAGATGAGCTTGAGAATAATGTTACTTCTCCCTGGGAGCTCCTCTCCTGGGAGTCTGTTTTTTAACTCTCCGACAATGCTTTAGCGGGAACACTAGTTGTGGAGTTTCCCCAAGTCCACAAGCCGAGATATGGAGGCATCTTCTTTCTTTCTTTCTTTCTTTTTGAGTTGGAGTCTCACTCTGTCGCCCAGGCTAGAGTACGGTGGCATGCTCATGGCCACCACAGCCTCGACCTGCTAGGCTCAGGCGATCCTTCTGCCTCAGTCTTCCAAGTAGCTGGAACTCCAGGCGCGCACCACCGCCCCTGGCTAACTTTATTTATTTATTTATTTTTTAAATTGTAGAGACGAGGTCTTGCCAAGTTGCCCGGGCTGGTCTTGAACCCCTGGGCTCAAGTAATCCTCTCGCCTTGGCCTCCCAAAGTGCTGAGATGACAGGCATGAGCTACAGCCCAGCTTGGAGGCATTTCTTTCTTTCCTTGTTTGGGGGAGCAGATATTCCCTGGCACTCTCCCAACGTAGGGGGTCAGCTCTGGGCACCTCCTGCAGCCAGGCAAGCCAGCTACTATGGAGTATTACAGGTCTGGCCTGCCTCTACTGGGGCTGTTTCTTCAGTAGCCTTGTCCACCTAAGGTTTATCTCTGCTAGTTGTAATAATGTTTGTCAATCATATAGAAGTGGGGGATAAAAGGCCTAGTCTATTTTTTGGTCCTCTTTTCACCTCCAAATTTGTCTTTGGTTCACAGTGGCCGCAAATTCCTTTTGCTGAAGGCAAATAACCAGGTTCTCAATTTGAGCACGAGTGGGTAGCTTTTTGGAGCAGTCTAAAAAGAAATGTGGTTTTTGAGAGCAGCTAAAAAGAGGACATATTAGAAATGCCAAATTGCTGTCATAAACAGCTGACTTCTGGCAAGAAACTTAACATTTAGGACTTCAAGGAGACATAGAAATGCCTTGAAAGTACTTGTTTAAATGTGGTCTCGCCAGGCTCGGTGGCTCAGCCTGTAATCCCGCGCCTTGGGAGGCTGAGGTGAGTGGATTGCCTGAGACCACGGGTTCCAGACCCACGTGGGCAACTTGGCGAGACCTCATCTCTACAATAAGTCAAAAATTAGCCGGGCGTGGTGGCGCGCGCCTGTAGTTCCAGCTACTTGGAAGGTTGAGGCGGAAGGATCGCCGGAGCCCAGCAGGTCGAGGCTGCGGTGGCCGGGAGCGCCCACTGCACTCCAGTCTGGGTGACAGAGTGAGACTCCAACTCAAAAATAAATAAATAAATAGATAGATAAATAAATAAATGTGGTCTCAAGAAGTTAGGAGCAGGAAGTCAAGCCAACTAGATGAACCATAAGTGCATATGACTTCATCTTGAAATTTTACTCGCAAAAATAGTTCTATAATCAAAGACTACAACCAAATTCTTGATTACAAAGATGTTCATCATAGCAGTATTTATGGTGATGAAAAATTTGGAAATCACTTAATGTCCAATGGATAAATGGTTAAGTAAAGTCAAACAGGCATAAAAATGGTTTTGCAAAAAATTCTTCATGGCACTGATAATACTTGAAAGGGTGAAAAGCCAACATGGTCGTAAGCATGCCACTGCACCCCAACTTGGGCAAGAGTGAGAGTCCAACTCAAAAAAAAGAAAATAAAAGAAAAGAAAAGCCAACATGGAATGACTTAATGGAACAATCTTAACTAAAGCACAGGCATTTTGACACTGCCTAGTTCTGTCATGTTTCTTAGCAAAATTGTCTCGCATGCCCTCTGATCATTAGCCATGTACAAACCTGGTACACAGGACATACTGAGAATTGATAACTTTTATGTATATTTTGAGCTAATTACTCTTTTATTCCAAGTATTTGTATAAGAAAAAAGTTAACCTAATCTAACCAGCTCTTCATGACACAGATCCCAAAACCATGGCAGCAGTCATGTGATTAACCCCCATCTGCCTGCTATCACCTGACATCATCACCTGACGTCAGTATCTGTCCCCTTCGTGATGATGTGAAAGAGACCACAACCCAATCACCTTAATCACCTGCCCCCTTTGGGAAGGTTTAAAAGCATTCAACCTCAAGCAGCCATTTGCCATTGCTTTGCTAAGCTCAGATCTGGCCAAGTAGCTCTTTGAGCGATGGCTGCCACTGTTTTCCTAACTTTGGTTTCCTCCCCTACCTTGGGAAGGCAAATCTCTTCTCTCTAATTTACTTTCTAAATAAACGATATTTTTCAATCTAACTTCTGTGTAATTCTTTGCCTGTTTTGTGCAGCACCAGTTTGCACACCCAACCCCACCCCACCCCACTCCAACTCCGGTCTAATCTGACCCAACATATTGGAGTCCCTGCTGGGATTTTGACCTAACAATACTGTCTATATTGTTTCAAATATTTAAGAATGGACACGGTGGCTCAGGCCTGTAATCTCAGCATTTTGGGTTGCTGAGACAGGAGGTTTGCTTGAACCCAGGAGTTTGAGACCAGTCTGGGCAATATAGCTAGACCTCATCTCTACAAAAAAACAAAAAAAATTAAAGAATTAGCTGGGTGTGGTGCATGCCTGTAGCCTTAGCTACTCAGGAGGCTGAGGTGGATTGCCTGAGCCCAGGAACTGGGGGCTGAGGTGAGCCATGATAGTGCCACTGCCATCCAGCCTGGGTGACAGAGTGAGAACCTGACTCAAAAAAAAAAAAAAAATTTACATATATGCATAAAAACACCCAGAAAATACTGTAAAGTGTTAACAGTGGATTTCTCTACTAATAATGATTTCTATTCTTGACTTTTTTTGGCTCTTTCCAGAACTTCTATATTAGATTGTATCGTTTTCATAATCAGAAATGTTTTAATGAATATCGCTATTACAGAGAATTTATATCTAATATTGATTTATGAGAATTAATTGAAAAAATGTGACTTAAATACAGTAAGTTGCTGTTGTATTATTGTTGTAAATATTATTCCTTCCTTGAAAAGGTTAAATATGCTGAGGGTGTCAAAAAAATGTACACACATTTTAAGATACAGAAAAACTATTAAAATTGTAATACTTAATAGGAGGAATACAAGTCACATTTGACTTCTGCAATTACAAGAGATGCTCAAAGTGGTTACCTACAGTATCCAGACACTTCTGATCACAGCGAACATCTATTTTTTTTTGAGTCAGAGTCTCACTCTGTCACCCAGGCTGGAGTGCAGTGACATGCTCATGGCCACCACGGCCTCCATCTGCTGGGCATGGGCGATCCTTCCACCTCAGCCTCCCAAGTAGCTGGAACCACAGGCACACACCACCACACCTGGCTAATTTTTTGATTTATTGTAGAGACGAGGTCTCATCAAGTTGCCCAGGCTGGTCTCTAACCCCTGGGCTCAAGCAATCCTCTTGCCTCAGTCTCCCAAAATGCTGGGATTACAGATTTGAGCCACCACACCTGGAGATGGTAAACATCTCTCTGAACATTGCTTAAGATGGGTATATATTTATTTGGTACCCATGGTATTTGTAGTAATAAAAGCATGTAGGGTCTTTTATTCCTGTGAATTTTTTTCATATGGATTTTTTTTTTCTTTTGGTACTTCTGTGAAACAATTGAAAACTTGTTCTTCATTACTACTTGTCAATTTTTCACAAATCTCTACTGGAAAAATTAGTGGAAACCAGGGTAATGCCAAGAAAATTGAAACCTCCTTCACCTACTCTCCTGGACTTTAAAAAAATTCAGTGCTAGGCTGTGTGATCTAAAATAAACTTCCAGCCGGGCTCGGTGGCTCAGCCTGTAATCCCGCGCCTTTGGGAGGCTGAGGTG
>NW_007252147.1:1009400-1026558 GCF_000164805.1 Carlito syrichta
ACACCACCACACCTGGCTAATTTTTTGATTTATTGTAGAGACGAGGTCTCATCAATCCTCTTGCCTCAGTCTCCCAAAATGCTGGAATTACAGATTTGAGCCACCACACCTGGAGATGGTAAACATCTCTCTGAACATTGCTTAAGATGGGTATATATTTATTTGGTACCCACGGTATTTGTAGTAATAAAAGCATGTAGGGTCTTTTATTCCTGTGAATTTTTTTCATATGGATTTTTTTTTTCTTTTGGTACTTCTGTGAAACAATTGAAAACTTGTTCTTCATTACTACTTGTCAATTTTTCACAAATCTCTACTGGAAAAATTAGTGGAAACCAGGGTAATGCCAAGAAAATTGAAACCTCCTTCACCTACTCTCCTGGACTTTAAAAAAATTCAGTGCTAGGCTGTGTGATCTAAAATAAACTTCCAGGGCAAAAGATGAAATTAGGGACTCTGATTTAGCTGCCCTGCAAGTCTGACATAGGATAGCCTTCTTACTGTTACAAAGGAAACAAAGTAGAAAAAGAATATAAAAATCTAAGCAGTTCATAATTAGCCAGAGCAACTGGGTAAATCAGTAACTTATAAGTTAGTTAAAAATACACAGGATGACCAGATGCAGTGGCTCACACCTATAATCCCAGCACTTTGGGAGGCCAAGTAAAAGGATTGCCTGAACCCAGGGGTTCAAGATCAGCCCGGACAACATGGCAAGACCTCATTTCTACAATAAATCAAAAAATTAGTCAGGCATGGTGGCGTGTGCCTGTAGTTCCAGTTACTTGGAAGACTGAGGCGGAAGGATCACTTGAACCCAGCAGGTCAAGACTGTGGTGGCCATGAGCGTGCCACTGCACTTCAGCCTGGGCGACAGAGTGAGACTCCAACTCAAAAAAAACAAAACAAAACACACAGGTCATTTGTCGAGTTCTCTAGGAAAAGCCATTTACTATTTAAGGTTTTAAGTTAACATCTCCACGTTGGTGCCGGAGGCATAAAGAAATGGCAATTCCGTGTCTTTAAAAAAGCAAGGCTGGAGGAGTCTCTTTCATGTAGAGGAGTGAATTCCAGTGATTTAGTTCAGAATGAAATCATTTACCTCCGGGTTCCAGACAGTCTGGAACCCCAGAATAAGCCCTTCTCCCGGGTGGCAGCCAGCCTGGTGAAGAGAAAAGAGAGTTTGAAAACTCCAAAGCACCCGACAAATGTACGGGCTTATTATCTTCCTTCCCCAACTATGGAGCAGTCAAGAAAAATTAACCCTCTCATTTGTTAACCTCAATAACAGGCTTTAACTGATCTGTAGCCATGGATGGCTCAGATAATTGCCCTAATTAGCTTGGTATGAAAAGAGGCAGGGGTGGGGGCTTTGGAGCTCAAGTAATTAAGGCTAAATTAGAAGAAAAAGATGAGTTTAGGCCTTACAGATTTGACATATGGATTCCAGATGTTATGGAGGAAATTTGTACTGCTAAGGCTTTAGGCCACTTTTTGGAGATAAGGACAGGATTGGAAAGGAAGGCCTCAAGGAAGAATCTGGTTAAAAAAAAAAGGGGGAGTTATAAAGATTCTATTGACTTACAGACCACCTATGTGTATGTATATGGATGTGTCTATCTGTCCAAACTGAAAACGAGCAAAAACTAGCAACTGGGGCTTAAAAATCCCTCAAGACTCAGGCCTAGGAGAAGACTGAGAAGTTATTTCTGAGTTGGCTTGCTTGTAGCTTTGCGGGCAGACGAGTCACCTCCTTAGTTGGAAGTGATGGTTCTGTTATTTTATTGCAGTTTCCCTCGGGAATTCTAAATTTAAAACGTGAATGCAAACTCCCCGGCGTGTCAGGGAAGGTTGCTAGGAACTGGGTCCCATTTAGAAAGAGACAGGTAATTATCCCAGGAAAAGAGCTACGCGTCTACCTCAATGATATGCAGCAAACCCTCTGTGTCTTTTTCTCTTTCAGAAAATGGTAAACACAGGGAAAGAAAGAGGAGTTCCAGACCTTGGGTACCAAAATATTACAGACGCACCGGAAACGACTTTTCAAATCCAGGCTGTAAACCTGTCATTTCGTGGGCTTGTCTGCAAGCCTAGAAAAGCGAGGCAAAGATCACACTGAAGACATTCCTGTGTTTTGGGAAGGCTTAGCTGGAGGACCCCCAGAGGCCTTCCTATGCCCGAGTGCTAGGATTCTAAACTTAAGCCATAATTTGAGACGTTAGAGAATGGCCAGTGAAATTTAATGCAAAATTTGTGGCTTAAAACTGTCTCACTTTGCTTTAAAAAATGTAGACTTTGAAGAACAAGAAGAAAGCTAAAACACATTTTTGGAGGGAAAGGGATATATTCTCAGGCCTCTTACTGTATTTTAAGTCTTTCAATTAGAGATACTCCAAGCTGGGAGTGGTGGCTCATGCCTGTAATCCTAGTACTTTGGGAGGCTGAGGCAAGAGGATTGCTTGAGCTAGAAGTTTGAGAACAGCCTGGGCAGCATAGTGAGACCTCGTCTCTACAAAAAATATCAAAAAATTGGGGCAATCCCTTTGGGCTCCCTCCCACTGTGGGAGCTTTTCTGTCCTCGATAAATCCTGCTTTCAACAACAACAACAACAACAACAAAATAAAAAAATTAGCCGGGCATCCTGTAGAAGGATTGCCTGAGTCCAGGGGGTTAAGACTGCAGTGAACCGTGATCGTGCCACTGCACTCCAGCCTGGGTCATAGAGTGAGACTCCCACTCAAAACAGAAATAAATTAAAAGAGAGACAGAGAGAGGGGGAGAGAGGGAGAAGAAGGGAGAGGGAGAGAGGGGTGAGAGAGAAGCATGTGAGAATGAGTAGAAACCACAGCGTTTACCAACCAAACCTATGTGATGAGAAGTGAGGTGGAGGGCGGATTTCAGGGTTGATGGTGATGACGTTAACCACAAAACAAGACACAGGAGATGGTGTGGCTTGTGACAGAATGGGTGGGGGTTTGGACATTCAGTATGAGAGGGGCCTTTAAGACGCAATTGGAGATAGACAACGGGATACACGAATATGGGGCTTTAGCAAGCACTCCAGCAAGCCATATGGTGCAGGAACCCATTGCAGTGTGACAAAAGGTGGAAGTCGTGTAGTTGGCTGAAATCTTCAGAAAGCAGTGTGGAAGATGAGAAGAACAATGTGGTCGGCACTGGCATTCAAGGGCAGTTGGAAGAGAAGGAGGAGCCAGGGAAAGCAGAGAAAAGAACCAGAACAGCATGAAGTTCTGGAAGAAATCAAAGAAATAAAATGAGTTTTACATCAATTAGGAAGGTTTTGGCTAAAAATGATAACCAGAAGACTTTACTGAGCCTGGGCAACATAGTGAGACCCCATCTCCACAAAAAATAAAAATAAGGCTGGGCACGGTGGCTCATGCCTGTCATCCCAGCACTTTGGGAGGTGGAGGTGAGAGGACTGCCTGAGCCTACGGGTTCGAGATCAGCCTGGGCAACTTAGCGAGATCTCACCGCTACAATAAATCAAAAAATTAGCTGAGTGTGGTGGCATGCGCCTGTGGTTCCAGCTACTTAGAAGGCTGAGGCGGAAGGATCGTCTGAGCCCAGCAGGTCGAGGCTGCGGTGCCCGGGTGACAGAGTGAGACTCTGACTCAAAACAAAACAAAACAATAAATAAATAAAAATATTAACCAGGCATGGTGGCATGTGCCTATAGAGGTAAGAAGATCACTTGAGCCCATGAGTTCGAGGCTGCTGTGAGCATCACTACACTTCAGCCTGGGTGACAGAGGAAGACCCTGTTTCAAAAAAAAAACTTATTGACCCTTATAACTGAAAACATAAGCCTCTGGACAGGGGAGCAGCATCATACCAAGACAAATCAGGATCACTCCTAAGCCAAGGGTGGGGAATTCAGCTCACCTGCCACATTTAGCAGTGTATTGAATGCCTACTGTGTGCCAGGCATTGTTCTAGTCAATGAAGAAAACAAGAAAACAGGCTAATAGTTCCTAGTGTACCCTACCCCAACCCAAGCCTCTTTTCATTAAAATGTCATGCTTTGGCTGGACTCGGTGGCTCAGCCTGTTATCCCAGCACTTTGGGAGGCTGAGGGAATGGATTGCTTGAGCCTGGGGGTTCGAGACCTGCCCAGGCAACTTGGCGATACCTCGTCTCTACAATAAATCAAAAACTAACTGGGCGTGGTGGTGCACACCTGTGGTTCCAGCTACTTGGAAGGCTGAGGCAGAAGACCTGAGCCCAGCAAGTCGAGGCTGTGGTGGCTGTGAGCATGCCACTGCACTCCAGCCTGGGCGACAGAATGAGACTCCAACTCAAAAAAAAAAAATAAAAGGAAAACGATTCAGTGGTAGGAGATGAAAAGCAAAAGCTCTTGAATTTATTGAAAACTGCAAAACATTTGCTAGGAATTTTAACACTTTTTGTAGAAATGTCTGGAACTTTTGTACTGTTATCAGTTGGGAGGGGGGTCAAATAGAAAGTCATTCATTTGGATACAAAACTTTAAAATCCAAAATACCACCAGTGAGATACGTGTGTGTGTGTGTGTGTGTGTGTGTGTGTGTGTGTGTATACATATAATTTTTTTTTTTTTTTTTTTTGGAGTCTCACTCTGTTGCCCAGGCTGGAGTGCAGTGGCATGCTCACGGCCACCGCAGCCTCAACTTGCTAGGCTCAGGTGATCCTTCTGCCTCAGCCTTTCGAGTAGCTGGAACTACAGGCAAAAACCACCATGCTCGGCTAATTTTGTTTTGAATTATAAAGGTTTTGTAAAGGTTAAGAATAAAAAGCTGCAAGTTTGCACTTAAGTCCAGATCTTAGGTTTTTTATGTTTTTTGTTTTTTTTTGAGTTGGAGTCTCACTCTGTCGCCCAGACTGGAGTGCAGTGGCCGCTCCCGGCCACCGCAGCCTCGACCTGCTGGGCTCCGGCAATCCTTCCGCCTCAGCCTTCCAAGTAGCCAGAATTATAGGCATGCGCTACCACGCCCGGCTGATACTGTGATTTATTGTAGAGATGAGGTCTCGCTGCCCAGGAGGGTCTTGAACCCGCGGGCTCGGGCAATCCACTCACCTCAGCCTCCCAAAGGCGCAGGATTACAGGCTGAGCCACCGAGCCCGGCTTTTTTTTTTTTTTTTTTTTGAGTCAGAAGGTCACTCTGTTGCCCAGGCTGGAGTGCATTAACAGGCTCATGGCTACCGGAGCCTCAACCTGCTGGCCTCAGGCGATCCCTCACCTCAGCCTTCCAAGTAGCTGGAACCACAGGCACATATTACCACACCTGACTAATTTTTTGTTTTATTGTAGAGACGCGGTCTTGCCAAGTTGCCCAGGCTGGCCTCAAACTCCTGGACTCAGGCAATCCTCTCACCTCCACTTCCCAAAGTGCTGGGATTACAGGTGTAAGCCACCATGCCTTGCTCAGATCTTGGTATTTTCATGACTAAAAGGCAGTGTCAATTTTCTCAGTAATGTTTTTCCTTTTTTTTTTAAGAGATGAGGTCTCATCATGTGTCCCAGGCTAGTCTTGAACTCCTGGGCTCAAGCAAACCTCTCATTTTGGCCTCTAAAAGTGCTGGAATTACAGGCGTCAACCACCGTGTCTGGCCTATATTTTTATTCCAGTTAGAATGTTTTCCATAAACTCTGTAAATGTATTTACACTTTGGATTTCAAAAAATGGTCCATATATGCTTAGTTCTTTTCCCAAATTACCCTTTACAAAATGTCATTCATGCCTAATATAGTTTAACTTCATTAACGATGAGGAAACAAATCAAGAAATATCAAGTGACTTAATTCTCTAAAAAAAAAAAAAAAAAATTGGGGTAGAGGATTTTTCTTATCTATATGTATTTTTATAAGGTTCTTCCCCACTGGGTTTTCGCCAGTGGACCCAAACTTTACCTCAGTACCCATATGGACACGTGCAAACACTTTCCCAGGATATCTTCCAAGAGAGAAATAGAATTTCTGGTTGGAAAATGGATTTTCCTATCACTGTGGTGATGTAGAGTGACATGCAAGTCCACTTTCCAACCAGAAGTATTTCCGTGATCAAGCAATCCATAAAGTTTTATCTCCGTTTCCATATATTGAAAAGAAACTCAGTCGAGTGTGGTGGCTCACGCCTATAATCCCAGCACTTTGGGAGGCTGAGGTGAGAGGATTGCCTGAGCCCAGGGTTCAAGACCAGCCTGGGCAACCTGGCGAGATCTCATCTTTACAATAAATCAAAAAATCTGCTGGGCGTGCTGGCACATGCCTGTAGTTCCAGCTACTTGGAAGGCTGAGGCAGAAAGATCGCCTGAGCCCAATAGGTTGAGGCTGTGGTGGCCAGGAGCATGCCACTACCCTCCAACCTGGGTGACAGAGTGAGACTCCAACTCAAAAAAAAGAAAAGAAACTCAATGAGATACAAATGGCTGAGTCAGACATAAATATGCTCTAAAATATTTAGCCTCCTCCTAAGTCCTTTTCCCTCATAAAATAAAAACTAGCCATGGCCTGTCCTGGCATACGCATCTCCCAGCAGTTGCTTAATAATCCCAGGGGTGTAGCCACGCCCCGTCTGAAAAATTAAAGCATGCACCCCCCCCCATCAAAGGTGACTTGTGTTCCCTCACTTATAGAAAAAAGGCTCAACGCACCAACAGGGATGAACTAGTGTGCTTTAGTCCTCAGTCGTAAATTGATTTAAGCTAGGAACGGGACAATTAAGATTTTCAGTGGTTTGCTGGGTTTTGAGTGTATGAGGTTTGCCTTCAAGCTCATTTTATTTTATCCTTTTGAGTCGGAATCAGTGGCACACTCATGGCTGATTTTTTTATTTATCATAGAGCCGCAGTCTCGCCAACTTGCCCAGGCTGGTCTCAAACCCCTGAGCTCAGGCAATCCTCTCGCCTCTGCCTCCCAAAGTGTTGGAATTATGGGCGTGAGTCACCACACCCGGCTTCAAGCACATTTTAAAACTTTGCAATATTTCATTAACTTCTGAGATATCTACTCCACCAATACAAGCATCCAAACTTTAGATTTCGCCAGAGCTTAGGAATCACAACCTCACAATTAAAACTTGACTTGGTTGGTTTGGTGTCACACTGGGGTCAAGCTTTACTAATTTGTGGTGTTAACAATTACTTCAGTTGTGGAGTTCATATACTGAGGGTGCCAAAAATATATATACACACTTTAAGAAAGGAAAAAACTAGTAAAATTGTAAAACGCAACACATCCCAATAACAAAAGACGAATACATGTTTGCCTTGTGCAACTACTGGTGTTCAGAGTGGTAACCGTTAGCATCCAGACACTTCTGATGATGGCAAACTACTGCAGGACTTGCTGTGTGAGGCCTCCCGAATCTTCCCCCATGCACATCACACACAGGACCACACGTCTCCAACTTATCACCCATGCATGCAGTGTTAGGCATGTTGTTGGTTCTGCTGCATACTCACGCCTCCATCGTCGTTGTACATTCTCGAATTTCCCACAACATTCTCGAATTTCAAATGCTTCAAAACAGTCTTGTGCTCCTCAAAGGACGACTGTGCTTCCGCCATTTTCTTTGTCCTGCCTGTCGCATGGTGAAGCTAGCATTCAATCGATGAATGCCATCTTTTGAGTGGATGTCATACTACACATTGCTACTGTAATTCAACTTTGAAAAGCAAAACATAGATAACATCGCTTTAAATGGGTATACATTTTTTTTGGCACCCCCCCCCCCATATTTGCAAACCTAGAGGACGGTCAGCTAGAATTGGATTTTCCAAGTTCAAGATATACCGGAAGCCATCACACCGTTAGACATCTTCCTCATTTTACGTGCTGTGACTGGCACAATCAGCTTTAATGACTCTTACAAATCTGAGGGTACTTGATGCATATTCCTAAGTAAACAAATTTTATAATTTTTCAAATTTTGTCTTCCAGGATGGAGGAAAAACTCAAGACTGATGCATTTTTCTTAACACATTGTGTAGTGTTCTGTAATTAACCCTTGTCTCTTAAAAGCATAAGAATCATGGAAAGATCAAAGTAGTATGTATTCTCTCCTTTTTATCATTTAAAATGCTACCAATAATTGCATGGCATTTTGAACTATAGAACTCAATCAAAGACGGTATCTTCTGGTTGGGCTTGGTGGCTCTGCCTGTAATTCTAGCACTTTGGGAGGCTGAGGTGAGTGGATTGACCAGCCCAGGTAACTTGGTGAGACCTCATCTCTACAATAAATCAAAAATTAGCTGGGCATGATAGTGTACACCTGTAGTTCCGGCTTCTTCGAAGGCTGAGGCAGAAGGATCACTTGACTCCAGCAGGTTGACGCTGGGGTGGCATGAGTAAGCCACTGCATTCCAGCCTGGGCAAGGGAGTGACACACCAACTCAAAAAAAAAAAAAGACACCTTCCCAACTACCTCTTGTTCATTTTGTTGAACAAGACAAAGCACGGGGGGGGGGGGGGGGGGGATGGGATTAACAGTAGCAAATGTCTGTCTGGGGATGAGAAAACACCTCTTATCAACAGGGTGCCTGAATGAAACGTAATAGTACACCTGTCCCTTAACTGTACCCCACAAAACCATAATAAAAAATATTGATTAATAAAAAAAAAGACAAAGCACTGTTGACTTGCAAAGCATTAAAACAGAAGCTGGAAGAAATCTGCACGTGTAACCCCTACATCTACAAAAATAAAACAATTTTAAAAAGAAGCTGGGTAGAGAAAACATGGAGAAGTAGGGTTGCCAGATAAATAAAAGATGCTCAGTTAAATCTGAATTTCAGATAAAATTTTATTGTAAATATATCCTGAATATCGAATATACTAAAAGTTACCTGAAGTCCAAATTTAACTCAGTGTCCTGTATTTTTATTTGCTAAATCTGGGTACCCTTTGTGGAAGATCCTTATCTTCAGTAAACCTACTATCTAAAAGGAGAATGAACAAATAATTAGACAATAAAGCATATATGTGACTTATGTGTACTCATATAGTCAGGGGAGGGAAAAGCTCTCCGCTGGCTATAGCAGAAGAGGACCTGGAAGGGACGGCGACTGACGTAATTCTTGAAAGATGAACACATTAATTGATAGTTGGTTTAATTTTGATAATTTTGGAGTTCAAGTGTCCTGGGTTAAATTTCAAATTAATCATTTGCTAGCTTGTAACACTGACAAGTTATTCAAGCACTCTTTATTATAAAAGAATACTAATATCTACCTTACTACATTGAGAATCAGAGATAACATATGCACAAAGCACCTGGAACATAGGAGGCACTCCTTAAATGGTAATGATTCTTACAACTTAAAACATCACATGGTAAATAGGGTACTTGTCACAGACAAATATTCAAATGTCAATGGTATGCAGTAACAGTAAGACTGAATAAGTAATTTTATTTCCATGATCTATTTACACTGTACAAACACTGTTGAAAAGCACCCTACAAGTTCACAGTACATTGCAATATATTTACTTTAAAAATATATTCCTTTATAAAAGGTTCATAGAGTATTGGCATGTCAACATGTGACAAAACTCTCAAAGCATGTCACCAATTCTATGATAGCAAGAATGCTTCCAAGTGTTATCAATTTCACAATCACAAGTCACCATTTGAGTTTTAAATACACATACGTTTTAAATAAAAAATGAATTCTACAGTGGAAAGTTCTTGAGGCAATATTTAGTTCATTAACATGTATTTTCACAGAGATGCTGTGTCATCATAATCCACAATATCAACTTAATCTGTCCAAAGAAACAATTCAACAAGTTTAGCACTCCAGAAAGTCACGTCATTTGTTGTTTCCTACTTTTTCTTCTTTGCTGGTTCTCCTGGTTCTACTTTGCGTTTTTTAGAAGCATGCTCATCTTTTTCATCATCTTTAAATAGGAAAGGAAGAGTTTCAATCAGCAATTTAAAAAAAATCAACAAGTTAACCATTACAATTTCATTGGCTTTATACCAAAATCATCATCTTCATCAACTAATAGTTTTTTCTAAGTTTCCCAGTAAAAGCCAAAAATTAACTCCTAGAACGCTTCAAAGAGTTTACTTTCACTTAAAATTCAAAGTGATCCTTTACTGCTATATTAAGATAACTTAAAATAAGTTATTTTATTCCCACAAATTTGTTTTGAAAGTTTCTCCCAAATACTCTGCAGACTACACACTGTGGATATTCAAATACAACCCACACTTTGTAAGAATGGAGCATATTCTATTTTCTTTTTACAGCTGTCCCTTCCCTTTCAATCTTTCTTCTCCCCTGAAACAACTTCTCCCATCTCATTCTCTATCCCCACCCCCAATCCTTATATTTGAGGTTAAAACGTACTCACAAATAGGTTTCACCAAACCTCATTTTCAGTGTTATCCTGTGTAGTAAGTTCTAACTCCCCCACCCATTCCTAGGACGGTCAGAACATTCTGATGGCAACAGAAAACTACTTACCTACCCCTCTTCATATTATGGAGAATTTGGAGAGGGGAGGGAGGTTAAATAAGAGCCTTACATTGACACAATATCCTTCATACCTTTCCAAAACATTATTAATGTCTGTAGCCACAGAAAATTTCCAATTCATAAAAACGTCAAACCTGAAAAAGTGGACCCTTTTATTCTATTTTTAAAAATCCAACTATATGGTTCAATAAAATACAAGGCCACAGACTAGCTGCTAATTCCTATCTCCCTAAATAAATGTGTGGCATTACTTTAAGAGTTCCACAGAGACAGAGTAAGTAACATATAGATGTTATGATTTATAAAATACAAGCACATTACTGAATGAACTGTAGCTTATGACTTTATTTTCTTGATCAACAAATACTCAATAAGTTCAACAGGTATCATGTGATATATAAAAATATTCTGACACTGACAAGGCTGCCGTGAACTGTGATCATTGTGATCATGCCAGGGTACTCGGGCCTGGGTGACAGAGTGAAACCTCAACTCAAAAATAAATAAAATAAAATACTGACATTGAAAGGGATTTTCATATTTAAAAATTTGGGGACTGCTGATATTGAATCATAAATTCTTTGAAGGAAACATATTTAAAATCGTAAGCCTTCAATTCCTTCTGCTAACTACCATACTCTGAATATCTTATTTGTTGATATGGACAATAATTAGTATCAATAGCAGGTGATTTCTGTCTTCACTTATCTTCAAACATAGCTTGAAGATACTATTCACGTTTCACAGAGTACTATGGATTTATGGAGACAGTATAATAAAAAACAATTCAGATCAATGGCTTACTCTAGGAATTTACAAATGAAAGTAGTAATCAGTATGCCATACACACACAAATATTCTCGCTCTACAAACCAAATGATACAGTGTACCGCTCAAACAAGCCAACCCCATTGCTTTTTTAATTGAGGTTAACTATCTTTTGATAAAGTAAACTTGTCTTTTGAGACTATTTTCAGTTCTGATAATATAAAAACTGAAATTAGTAAGTCTACTACAAAATTCACTATTTATTAGCATACATGAAAAAGATGATCTCCTGCTTTTAATCTGCCTCTTATTACAATTTATTAAAAACAGCAAAACCATAAACTACCCAGGTTGAAAAAAATAATTTCCTAACAGTGATTTGAGCAGAAGCGCTGCGCCACCTAGTGTCAGGACAAGGCACTGCTTTAATAATCAGTGCAGAAAAAAAAATCTAAAAATGTTCATTCATCAGCTTTACTGAACGACTCTTTTTCCCTCTGTGTCATACAGTAAGGATGTTTTGGTGAGGAAATAATTTTTCTATTATGAAACTCAAACCATCCAAGATAAATGAGTTCAACTTATTAATAAAGACAACTTTCTAAATTCTAAAAAAAGTAAAATACAATAATAAATACAAATCACTGGCTACATTAACTAGGCTTTTACAATTAATTGTTAATAAAGCTACAGCTAATCACTAAGCCTTGCTTATGTACATTTTACAACCACTAAACAAGAAGTGCTGATAAGTAGCCCGACCCAGTGATGAGCTCTGAACCTTTCTCAGCTCTTCCTCTAAAGTAAATGAAACTGAGGCGGAAGGATTACCTGAGCCCAGCAGGTCGAGGCTGCAGCGGCCTTGAGTGTGCCACTGCACTCCAGCCTGAGTAACAGACTGAGATTCCAACTCAAATAAAAATAAAAATAAAGTAAATGGAAAAAGTTAACTGACAAAAAAAGGGCCAAAGGGCAGAATGGGAAGGCAAAATGAAAACACAGTCATTTGATAATCTGAAATCTAGATAAACTGGAGTGTAGAGCTTTTGGCACATGATATTCATAAATCAAAAAACCGTGGCTAAAAAATGTTAGGAAAATAGATTTCAGCTGGGCTCAGTGGCTCAGCCTGTAATCCCGCACCTTTGGGAGGCTGAGGTGAGTGGATTGCCTGAGCCCCGCCTAGGCAGCAAGACCTCATCTCTACAATAAATCAAAAAATCAGCCAGGCGTGGTAGCGCATGCCTGTAATTCCGGCTACTTGGAAGGCTGAGGCGGAAGGATCGCTGGAACCCAATAGGTGGAGGCTGCGGTGGCTGGGAGCAGTCACTGCACTCCAGTCTGGGCGACAGAGTGAGACTCCAACTCAAAAAAAAATAAAATAAAATAGATTTCAGAGTGTCTTTACAAACACGGATGGTATGAGAGTCTGAAATGGCAAAAATCGCTTCTAAAAAGGTCTTCAAACAAGACTTTAACGGTGGTCTTGTAAGATGGGGTGTCTGGTGGGCAGATGCCTTTTTTTTTTTTTTTTTTTTTTAGACATGGTTTTGCTGTCACCCAAGTTGGAGTGCAGTGGCATCATTACAGCTCACAGCAGCCTCAACCTCCGGGGCTCAGGCAATCCTTCCACCTTGGCCTCCCAAAGTGCTGGGACTACAGGCGCATCTGGCTACTTTTTGTCTAATGTTGCCTGTTTTTGCTTTCTGATGGAGGACCATTTTGTGGTCAAAAGGATATGGATAAAAATTACCTACGGGAACAGCAGTTGTACTTGCCACCTACTTAATTCAAAAGGTTAGTTGGAAAAAGGATCGTTCTTTTTTGCTTGCTTGCCCTGATATATAATTCTGGCCTTTTCCACATAAGGATAAGGATAGCTTAAGAGCACCAACCTATGGAAACCTTGTCTGAATATCAACTCTAGTGCTCTTACTGCTGTTTTCCCTACAGAAGGATAGCAACTTCTCAATCTCAAACACTGTAGTTTGGAAAAACACCAAGTTTAACAATGCATAAACTCATTTAAAGGCTTGAGTCTGAATCCCTGAGCTCTCTTCACAGCTGTGTGAACTTGGATAAATTCTTTAATCTGAGATTGTTTTCTTGTTTGTAAAAGAGTAATAATAAAATACGTACCACTTCTGTATCACACTGACAAAAGTACTAAATTAGAGTCGGGTGTGGTGGCTCACGCCTGTAATCCCAGCATTTTGGGAAGTGGAAGTGAGAGGTTTGCCTGAGCTCAGGGGTTTGACACTAGCCTGGGCAATATGGCAAGACCCTGTCTCTACAATAAATAAAAAAAAAAAAATTAGCCAGGTGTGGTGGTGCGTGCCTGTAGTTAAAGCTACTTGGAAGGCTGAAGTGGAAGGATCATCTGAGCCCAGCAGGTCGAGGCTGCGGTAGCTGTGAGCATGCCACTGTACTCCAGCATGGGTGACAAAGTGAGATTCCAACTCACCCCCCCCAAAAGGACTAAATTAGATAACTTGTATGAAAGTACTACTTTAGAACTTGGCATTTTCTTGTTTTGTGCCCTTGGACAAGTTACAGACGCTCTCATTTCCACATTTCCCTACCTGGTTTCACAAGATGTCTCAAGGATTAAAGATTATTTATGCAAAGAGCATTTTTATTAATTACATAAAATACTGTACAATATGAGGAATTATAAATGTTCATTTAAAGTCTCCAAAAAGATGCCATTTACTGGGAAGATGGCCCTAATTAGTGACTTCTAATACACACTGAGAAACCAGCAAAATAAATAGAAAAGCTACATAGAATCAAAATTGTAGCAAGAATGCCTGTCAGTTTCTCTTTCTCTTAAAACAAAACATAACTCTGTATGGCTATAAAGGGGTCAAATAAGTAGCCGTTGTATTGTGGGATGATCAGAAATCTGCTTAACAAAAATGGCATACTCTGTTTTTTTTAAACAGCTTAAAGCAAATGCTATGCTGTCTCTTTTTTCCCATTCAACCATCGTTAACAGCATGTCCATCACATCCAACAAACCAAATTACAATCTGCTGCTCCCTCTTGTTTTCAAACACTACTGAGATTCACACTGTTAGTCTTCCTTGCTAATCTTTCCAGATGGACAAGAATCCATGTGTTCAGACTAGCAGAGGTCATTGAAACAACATTCCTTCCAAGTAGAACGTGTACCAGACCAAGCACCTTGTCTGGTGAGTGACCTTTGCTCTTCCCACTCAGGCTGGACCAGGTAGGAGTTTCACCTCTGCTGTGTTAAGCCCTCACATTCCTAATAGTTCCGATACTGCAAAAAGAAAGTCCTGGAAACAGGAGTGAAATACAAATAGTAAGAAAGCTAAAACACTACTGATTAGAGAACACATTCAAATTCAACGTCTCTCCCAGGTTGAAGAAGACAGAAGAGTTACAAAGAGTAAGGACGTGGTAGTAGTTGTATAAAATACTGAACACCTAAAAAAGATTAATCACTTAGGCCAGTAGTATATCACTTCCAAGATTGCAAATGTGATCTGTGACAATTTGATCAAATTCTTTTGGTAATGCAAAATAACTCATTTCCAATTACTGCTGCAAGCATTTTGGTAAAATCCTGTAGCAATTTGTTACACTGGGGTGAGACAGAGAAATCAAGAAAAAAAAATTTTTAAGTTGTCTTGTGAAGTTGCCCAGGCTGGCCTCGAACCCCTGGACTTGGGCAACCCTCTTGCCGCCACCTCCCAAAGTGCTGGGATTACAGGTGTGAGCCACCAAGCCCCGCCATACTCATTCTTAAACAGATAGTCTAAAACATTAAGCTCAATGCAACAGTTATTCACTGAATTATCCACTTACAATCTATGACACCAACATAAAGACTTGAATCTTACTGTTTGAGGAATTCATTTTCTTTCTTTTTTTGTTTATTTATTTTTTATTATTACTATTTTTTTCCTGATCTCTACAATAAATCAAGAAAAATTAGCCAGGCGTGAGGAATTCATTTTCATTAAAAAAAAAAAAGGACATTAAAAAAATTACATAATGTGATAAATGCAATCAACAGCATTAACACATACAGAGTACAAAGGAACAAATAATTAGAGGGGATACCTGAGATATTTTGAGTTCGATTTTGAAGGAAGAATGAGTTTACTAGCCAAAGAGGAAAGAAAGAACACTCCAGACTAAGGTGCAACACATATCGAAAGGCAAGGAATTATAAAATGGAATGGTCTATTCAGTTCTGGATTTTAAGATCTTAAAGTGCTAGAAAGAGGGTCATTCAAATAACACTGGAAAGGAAGGCAGGGCCTATTATAAAGACCCTGACTCTATTCTACTGGTGAAGGGTTTTAAGGAGGCAAGTTATATAATCAGATATGACTTTTAGAAATTCAATACTAAGCAGGGTGCAGTGCCTCATGCCTGTAATCCCAGCACTTTGGGAAGCAGAGGAGAGAGGATTGCCTAAGTCCAGGGGTTTGAGACCGGCCAGGGCAACTTGGCAAGACCCCATCACTATTATTCAATAAGTCAAAAAATTAGCTGGGCGTGGTGGTGCATGTCTGTGGTTCCAGCTACTTGGAAGGCTGAGGCGGAAGGATCGCTTGAGCCCAGCAGGTTAAGGCTGTGGTAGCCTTGAGCGTGCCACTGCACTACAGTCTGGGCAACAGTGAGACACTGACTCAAAAAAACCCCAAAAAACCAAAAAAAAAATTAAACACTAGCTGCAGTGTGGAGGTAAAGATTACTATAACAGACCAAGTTAAGAGGTGAAATTATGGTATATTAACTAAGGCAAGACAACTAAGTCATTATCCTCCTATTACTCTGCAGCAATGATGCGCTCAATTCATTCTGTCACACTAATTTTAGCTCCAAAGCACAACGGCTTTAATAGAAAACGAAGCCTTCAGCACTTTGCAGCTGCAGTCACAAGAATCCACGAATTATTCTGTGCCGCTCTAACGACAAAGCACCATAAATCCAACAGACTACTGAACGAGACATCAGAGAGGTCACTTGAACCTGAAGAGCTGACGATCCTTCACAAAAAAACAGCAAATACAACCAGCTGAAATACCAGAGACTTTGAGGCTGGCCGTATATACGCTCTTTCTCAGGAGCAGGGCAGAACGTGTCCAGAGACCATCACGCCTGGTCTGCCAGCTCCCCCCATTTAAACTTCCTGCGTCCCACGATCGCACGTTGAAACCCACCGCAGCGGCCGAGTCTGACCTTCCTTACCTGACGCCAGCGTCTCCTCCCCGTCCGGCAGAAGCCTAGCTTTCTTGGCATTCTGCGGGGCATCGTCACCATTGTCCTCATATATGTTAGACCACTTAATTGCCATGTCCAGCTCTGGGGGTGGCGGTTTCTTCTCGGTGGCGTAGATCTCGGGAGGTGGGACATAGTTTGACTTCCACACTTTGAACTCCTTGGGAGGCTGTCAAGCAAGCACAGGAAGCGGCACTGTGAGGATCCCGGGCTTCGGGGACGGGTTGGGTGAGCACATGCATCTCCTCGCCGTTCGCTTATCGTTCGGGCCGACTTTCTTTTTTCTTTTTAAGGTTTCAAGACACATTTTTCTTTTTCCATCAAAATCACAACAGCGTTAAGTGACAAGCCAAAGGGTTCCCTATATGAATAAAGCTAATAACTTTTAGTTACCAAAGAAGAATCCAGGCTCAGAGATACTACGCCAGGGCTGACCCCTCCAGGAGGCTGCAGCAGACACTGTCTCGGAGGCACCGCAGACACTTCGGCGTCAAAGGGAAGGGGTCTCGGGGAGAAGCTGCAGCGGGGGGGCGGGGGAGTCACCACCGTTAGTCCTCGCCGCGCGGGGTCGGGGCACCGAGCGGAGGTCGGGGCTCCTCGCAAGGGGGGCGGGGCCGCGGGTCGGGTCTGACACCCAGCGGG
>NW_007252147.1:1026707-1040744 GCF_000164805.1 Carlito syrichta
GAGGCGGCAGGCCGAGCCGGGGCCGAGCGCGGGACACGGGGGCGGAGGCCTCACCTCCTCCGGCGCCTTGACGACGTGCCGCTCCCAGTCGATCTGCTTGTTGAGCGGGTTGTAGAGGAAGGCCGGGCGCGTCACGCTCCGGAACAGCTCGTCGGGGCCCGGCAGCCGCTTCTCCGCCTGGTTCCCGCAGCCGCCCGCCGACTGCGCCGGATGCGGGGCCCTGCGGCTCGCCGCCTCCGGCTCCACGTGGTCCTCCTCGTCCGAGGAACCCGAGCTGCTGCTGCTGCCGTAAGCCGCGAAATAGCTCAGCGGATCTTTCTCCTCGGCGGCCATGACGGCGGCTCGCCACGACCCAGGATTCCGCCGGAAGCCGGAAGTTGCTCCGGGGCCCGCCCCGCGGTGGGCCCCGCCCGCAAGTCCAGCGCGCGGGCGAGCGGTCTGCGCCCCCTGGCGGCGGCGCCCCGCTCCTGCTCCCGGGCTGAGGTCGGAGGCGCGGCCTGGTCGGTCCCCAAGCCGGCGCTTCTTTGGCTCATTCCCGAGGATGCTTGAGAAAGATGAGGTCCTGAGTTAAGGGCGCCAGCCAGACTGTCTGCACCCAATAGTCCCACGCCTGTAATCCCAGCACTCCGGGAGGCGGAGGCGAGAGGATCGCCTGAGTCCAGGGGCTGCAGACCAACTTGGGCATCTAGGCGAGACCTCATCTCTACAATAAATCAAAAAGTTAGCAGGGCGTGGTAGCACACGCCTTTGGTTTCAGCTACTTGGACGGCTGAGGTGGAAGGATCTCCTGAGCCCGGCAGGTTAAGGGTGCGGTGACCTTGAGCGTGCCACTGCACTCCAGCCTGGGTGACAGTGAGATTCCGGCTAAAAAAAAAAAAAAAGCATAGAAGAGCTAAGGAAGTTGTCAGCCGGCACGGTGGCACACACCTGTAATCCCAGCACTTTGGGAGGCAGAGGCAAAAGGATTGCCTGAGTCCAGGGGTTGGAGATCAACCCGGACAACATGGCAAGACCTCATTTCTACAATAAATCAAAAAATTAATCGGGCATGGTGGCACGTGCCTGTAGTTCCAGTTACTTGGAAGACTGAGGTGGAAGGATCTCCTGAGCCCAGCAGGTTAAGGGTGCGGTGGCCTTGAACGTGCCACTGCACTCCAGCCTGGGTGACAATGAGATTTTGACTCAAAAAAAAAGCATAGAAGAGCCAAGAAAGTTGTCAGCCGGGTGCGGTGGCAAACACCTGTAATCCCAGCACTTTGGAAGGCGGAGACGAGAGGATTGCCTGAGCTCAGGGGTTTGAGACCAGCGTGGGCAAATTGGCGAGACCTCATCTCTACAATAAAATAAAATAAAATTAGCTGGGCATGTTGGCGCATGCCTGTGGTCCCAGCTACTTGGAAGGCCAAGGTGGAAGGACTGCCTGAGCCCAGCAGGTCGAGACTGCGGTGGCCGTGAGCATGCCACTGCACTCCAGCTTGGGCGACACAATGAGACTCCGACTCAAAATCAATCAATCAATAAAATAAAATGTAAAAAAAAGAAAAATGAAATGTGTCTTTTCACTGTCACCCTACTTTAGTCCTTATCCAGAACAACTAGGACTTTTTCCTGATCCACTGCATTTCCTCTTCCAAATACAAACTCCCGGTGGGCATCCCCTGGTTGTCATGGGAGACCCCCAGGGGTGATGGATTTCTGAAACAGAGTCCTTTCCTGCTGGACCTCGTTTAAGGGCACCCTGAGCAGCCTCTCTTTGTTAAAAATCCTCTTGGATAGTATCCCACCATTCTGGAGTCCTCCAAACTCTCTGGCTTCTTGCTGTGAGCTCTTTCTAGGCCTGCCCGGCTCCATTTAGCCCCTAAATATTGGTGTTTCCCAAAATTCTGTACTTTCAGCAACACTCACTAACATGTTCCGAGGGCTTAACAAAGTTCCTAGTCAGCCCATACTTTTCAACACGGCATGGACCGCTTTCTGCTGTGATTCTCCAGTCTGGGTCTCCAATCCCAATCTAGGCCCAACTTCTACCTGGCTAAAATTTCCCACGTGCACATGATCCTCTGGAACTCAAACACCCACTTACTGGAACAGCAACTTGTCTTTTCTCATAACTTGCCTGTGCATTTGTGTTCCTTCTCTGGATAAATGATGTAACCGCGTGCCGAGTCACCAGGGAAACCAGGGATCTTTGACCCCTTCTGGTGAACTGAGAGGGAGTGATACCTACATGGCATTGTATTAGTATAAATAAGTCCCAATTATGACGTTTGCACATTCAGATGATACTGACTTGCCTTTCCTCCCTGGACGTACGTAGGCTCCAGGGCAGAAATAAGTCTATCTTGTACACTCTGTTTTCCCCAAGTCCTATGGGACAATGTTGTGAGCTCCTTGAGGGGAGGTTCAGGACTGTGCTTTGTTCATTTTTATTTATCTTTTAGATTAGAAAATAGTTTGTTTTAGAAAGTCAACTAGAGAAAGAAGAGATTCTCATTCCCAAGGCAGGGGAGGGAGTCATAGCTCCAAGAGCACACGGTCACACCAGTCTAATAAGCCAATGGCCCCCTTTTTTTAGATTAGAAAATAACAGTTTATTTATAAATTAGAGAAAGAGAGAGAGGAGAGCTTTATTTTTTTATACCTAGTACCCAGTACAGTGCTTGTCACAGAACAGTTGATCGATAAATACTGGATTTTAATAATTTATGAAGGTGTGGGTCCAGGTAAGTGTTTCATAAATTTTTCCTCCAAGTTCTCTTAGTGACAAAGAAAAATGATAATCCCAGCCAGGCGCAGTGGTTCACGCCTATAATCCCAGCACTTTGGGAGGCCGAGGCGAGAGGATTATCTGAGCCCATGGGTTCGAGACCAGCCTGGGAAACTTGGTAAGAACTCAGCTCTACGATAAGTCAAAAAATTAGCCGGGTGTGGTGCCCCGTGCCTGTAATTCCAGTTACTTGGAAGACTGAGGTGGAAGGATCACCTGAGCCCAGCAGGTCGAGGATGTGGTGGCCTTGAGCATGCCACTGCAGTCTAACCTGGGCAACAAAGTGGACTCCGACTCAAAAAAAAAAAAAATAGTGAACTGTAGCAAGTCCAAAGGTATTCGGTATCTCAGCTGACCCTTCGCAGTCAGTTAGATTAAATGCCTTGTCCCACTCTGCCACCTCTTCTTACTACTGCACTTGACTAATCTTTAAACAAACAAAAATAAAAGTGAACCCATTCATAAAAAGCCCGGAAGGAAACTTAATGCATATTGATAAAAGGAGCCAGTCTAAAAAAAAAGGTTCATATTGTATCTCTAAAACCATTCGTATGGGAGGGAGAGGAGAGGGGCAAGGGATGAATGGGTGAAGCACAGATTTTTTAGAGAAACTGAAGTAGGCTGGGCTCAGTGGCTCAGCCTGTAATCCCGGCGCTTTGGGAGGCTGAGGCGAGCGGATTGCCTGAGCCCATGGGTTCGAGATCAGCCCGGGCAACTTGGCGAGATCTCTTCTCTACAATAAATCAAAAATTAGCCAGGCGTGGTAGTGTGCTCCTGTAGTTATGGCTCTTTGGAAGGCTGAGGCCGAAGGATCGCTGGAGCCCAGCAGGTAGAGGCTGTGGTGGCCTGAGCGTGCCATGGCACTCCAGCCTGGTGACAGAGTGAGACTCTAACCACCCCCCCAAAAGTGAAACCACTCTGTAGGACACTGTATTGGTGGATACATGATGTTATACATTGTGAAAACCCACAGAAGTGTACAACACGAAGAGCAAACCCTAACTCTGGACTTTGGTTAATAGTAAAGATTGATTCATCAATTATAACAAATGTACTACACCAATGTAAGATATTAATGTTGGAAAGAGGGAGAGAAGAATGTATTTTGTGTTTTTTTTTTTGAGTTGGAGTCTCACTCTTTCACCCAGGCTGGAGTGCAGTGGCACGCTCCAGGCCACCGCAGCCTCGACCAGCTGGGCTCCAGTGATCCTTCTGCCTCAACCTTCCAAGTAGCTAGAACTACAGGCATGTGCCACCACGACTAGCTAATTTTTTGATTTACTGGAGAGACGAGGTCTTGCCAAATTGCCCGGGTGGGTTTCGAACCCGCGGGCTCAGGCAATCCACTCGCCTTGGTCTCCCAAAGTGCTGGGATTACAGGCTGAGCCACCGAGCCTGGCCAAGAAGAGTGTATTTAGAAGCACTCTGTATTTTCTGAAAACTTGCAATTGCTCTAAAAAATAAAGTATTAATTACACACACACAGAAATAAAAAAGTGAGCTCGAAGGTGGTTTTTATATTGTGATAATATGGTATCCCTGGAAAGTAACTTTTTTGCTGCTGCATTAATCAATTTAGTTAACAAACTGCATCCTGTCTTCCTAAGTTTATACTTTTTGTAATGGCTAGTTTTCAGTGTTTAAAGGGAAAAAAATGATTTGTAGGAATCAAAAACGCAAAAGCTTACACTCACAAGAACCTTAATTTTATGTTTTATGCTGTTAGCCAGCAGTCTAAATGAGAACTCAGTGTCAAAACTAAGCTATAAATATATGTAGGTGCCGTAGCATATCTAAATTATGATCCTTGATTCAATTCTTAAAATGTATCCACGTACTGAAATTTATTAATGAAATGAAACGTCTGCTTCCACTTTTTTTTGAGTTGGAATCTCACTTTGCTGCCTAGGCTAGCGTGCAGTGGCATAACCATGACTCACCGCAGCCTTGACCACCAGGGCTCAGTTGATCCTCCTGCCTCGGCCTTCTGTGTAGCTGAGACTGCAGGCATGTACCACCACGCTCAACTAATTTTTTGATTTTTTTGTAGAGCTGAGGTCTCAGTATGTTGCCCAACCTGGTCTCAAACTCCTGGGCTCAAGCGATCCTCCTGCCTAGGCCTCCCAAAGTGCTGAGATTATAGGCAGAGCTACCACACCCATCCTGCTTTCGTTTTTTAAATAACGCCATGCCACTAATTTCTCATGCTACACATTGGATGTGAAGCACATTTCCCCATAATTTTTAGAAAATGTTTATATGAAAAATCATCCATTAAAAAATTTTAAAGCAAATATGCCCATCTTTTTCATCAGCCCATCCAGAAGTGAAACTCAAGCTCACAACTTAGTTTTCTATAAATACTCGTATGTCTATTTTTAAAATGTGTTTTAGATATTTCCTCCTGAAAGTTTTGAAACTCCAAAATAGCACTACATTAAAAAAACTTTTATTAGTAATAACAAATTTTCATTTCTGCTTTTTTGCAATTAATAGTAGAAATAGGAAAACAGGTAGAACTGTAATTTTTAAAAAACAATGAGAGTGTAAGATGCATAAATGAGTAAAATAAGTCAAACTGTATTATACAACAAAAAGACAAATCTGGTTAAATAGCATTATTCAAATAGCATTAAAAACACAATTGAAGGTCAGGCATGGTGGCTCACACCTACAATCCCAGCACTTTGGAAGGCCGAGGTGAGAGGACTGCCTAAGTCCACGGGTTCCAGACCAGCTTGGGCAACTTGGTGAGACCTCATCTCTATAATAAATAAAAAAATTAGCTGGGTGTGGTGGCATGGGCCTATAATTCCAGCTACTTAGAAGGCTGAGGTACAAGGATCACCTGAGCCCAGCAGGTTGAGGCTGCGGTGGCCATGAGTGTGCCACTGCATTCCAGCTTGGACAACAGAATGAGACACCGACTCAAAAAAACAAAACAAAACACAACTGCCACACACTCTCCAAAACCATTTGCTCTAGTTATTTTAACTGTACAGTGGCCCTCATGAAAAGTGACAGCAAAGTACACAGAAAGTATGTTTCAAAATCTCACCAAATTACACGTACTATCTAAAGTTTAGGCCAAGAGTTTTATTTAACAATTAAAATGATTAAGCCAAGTATATGAAAATCCTAAAAAGGTAGCAAGGTTAATTAGAAATGAATTTTGGCAAACTGAGATCTTAGGTGGTTCAAATTCCCTCTCATTTTAGAGATGAGAAAGCAGAGGCACAGAACAGTTATGTCATGGACTACAGCATGGGAAAGTGAGAACTTTAGGTGTTCGTCTAGTATCAGAAGGAGACCTTTTAAGTTCCTGTAAGGCCAATGGAGTGGGAAAGAAAAATTTTTTCAATATATTGGCAGTTTTTCCATCAATGGCTGGCTTTATTACTGAACAGAAGCAGCTCAATGCTGAAAATCTGCTCCTGAATGGTTGGAAAGGACTATTAGACTCTGAAAATTTCTAGCACAAATGCATGAGATGAAAAATTATTTCCAGCCTAAGAGTCTATTCTCAGATAGAGATACATTCCCTATTAATCTTAAAATATATAATGGTTGAAAACAATAAAACACCTAAAAAAAAAGACTAGAAAATACTGAAAAGTACATGATTGACATGATTTGCATTTAGCAATTCTAAAAATTTGTTTCTTTTACCTAACAAATTCTATTTACAAAGTATGCTTACATTGTATTTTAAAAGGCAAGTATCAAATGTAAATAAATCATTACAATGGTTTTATAAAAAGACTCATAACCTTTAAAACATTTTTGTCATTATTAAAAAATCTAGAAGGCAGGAGATTGTCACTGCGGTGAAAGAGCACGTGATCTTAAGGGAAGAAACATCTCGCTAGAGTTTCCACAAGTTCCTCCTTCTTCTAACTGCAGCTCTGGTGGCAAAGGAGGAGCCCCAGGGTCCCCAGGTCTAGGAAGTGTTGTTGAAGAGAAGATGGTATTTTCAGTTCTGCCTACTTCCAGAACAGGCAAATTCAGAGAAGAATTAGTAGAAAAAAAGGGGGCCGTGCTTGATTCTCCTTCTGGATGGTATACGACAGTGGATGCTCTCAGTTTTTCAGAAAAATTACTCTCATCTGAATTTGATCTAGAGAGGTTGTTCGTGGCTCCATCTGGAAAGGGCTCGCAGCTACCGCATTTCAGTCCTATAATAAAATTAACCAAATGCAAATGAAAAAGTAAAATAATTGAGTCCATGCCCATTTTGTAACCTGTTAAAGATTACAAGATAGTTAGCACTAAAACAAAATTTATTTTCTTATTTTTATTTTGAGTTCGAATCTCACTCTGTCACCCAGGCTGGAGTGCGGTGGCATACTCAAGGCCACCACAGCTTTGACCTGCTGGGCTCAACTGATCCTTCCGCTTCAGCCTTCCAAGTAGCTGGAACTATAGGTGTGTACCACCAAGCCTGGCTAATGTTTTTATTTATTGTAGAGACGAGGTTTCCCCATGTAGCCCAGGCTGGTCTCGAACCTGTGGGCTCGGGCAATCCTCTCGCCTTCGCCTACCAACGTGCTGGGATTACAGGCGTGAGCCACTGCGCCTGACTACTAAACCAAAATTTAAACAGCAACTTATAAATTCTATCATAATCCATTTCAAATCTCATTTGCTTTTCTCAACATCCATGAAATATACTATTATTGGCATTTTCTAGATTAAAAAATAGTCTCATGGAAGTTATACGCTATAACTCACATATATATGCTACAATCCACATTTAATGTACAGTATATTTATAGACTTTAACCACTGAAGGATCTGGAAAAAATTTAAAGGCTCCTAAAATTTTTTATAAAATAAAAAATAGCTTTCACAACTAATAAATATTCTTTAGTATTCTGATGTAAAAGATATTAGCCAGTAAAGACAAAATTTAAATGTGGAAGATGCTAAAATTCTATGAGTTATTCAATGGTAGTTACTGACTCTTCAATCACAGAATGTTAGAACTGAAAGATTTCAGAGGTTATCTGGGATAGTCTCTCATTATTAGAGATGAGAAAACTGAAGCACAGAACAGTCACAACATGCCCAACGCTCCAGGACTGCAGCATGGGAAAGTGAGAACTACAAGTGAACAGACAATGTCCCGGTTTACTTTTTTTTTTTAATGTTAAGAAAAGTTTATTTAAAAGTAAATTCAAGAGAGAGAGAGAGAAGGAAGAAAGAAGATTCACCTCCCAAGGTGGGGGAGGGGGACCAAAGCCAGGAAGCATGGCCACAGCCATGGCTCAAGGAGCACATGGCCACACCAGACTCTAGCAAGGCAATGGCCCCCGATTTTCAAACGAATAGTTTACTCAAGTGACAGCAGTTGTTCCCATCAGCTATGGTGCTAATGTATCCCCCAAAATTCACAAGCTGGAAACTTGGTTGCCATTGTTGCAGTGTTACGCGGTGGGGCCTTTGGCAGGTGACTGGCCCTCGAGGACAGAGCCATTTTACCAGGAGAGGGTTAGTTACTTCAGGAGTTCGATCCCCTTTTCCTTTCTGTCTCATGCATTCTCACCTTCTTTTGCCTCTCTGTTTTCTGCCCTTCCACCAAGGGATGACACTTGCCAGAAGTTGGTGCCATGGTCTTGGACCTACCAGCCTCAGAACTATGAGAAATAAACTTCTTTTCTTTATAAATTACTCTGTCTTTGGTATTGTTATAGCAGCAGCAAACTGAGACTCCATCAGAGAATTTTCCCATATCCAAAGGGTAGAGCTAACAACTATCCAGAGGATTGAAAGAATAAACACAAATATAATTTACCTTTTTGTTATCTTGCAAATATTACATGTCAGTTTTTTCCAGTGGGCTTTTTTCTTTTTTTTAAGTCTGGGTCTCACTCTGTTGCCCAGGCAGGAGTCCTGTGGCACAGTCATGGCTCACTACAGCCTTGACATCCTGGGCTCAGACGATCCTTCTGACTCAAACTCCTAAGTAGCTAGGACTACGGTGCATACCACCATACCTGGCTAATTTTTTAAAAATTTTCTGTTGAGATGAGGTCTCACTACATTGCCTAGGCTGGTCTTGAACTCCTGGGCTCAAGCAATTGTCCCTCTCAGTCTTCCAAAGTACTAGGATTACAGATGTAAGTAACTGTGCTAGGCCTAGTTTTTCTTTTCTTTTTTTTTTTCTTTGAGTTGGAGTTTCACTCTATCACCCAGACTGGAATGCAGTGGCACGCAGCCTCGACCTGCTGGGCTCCACCGATCCTTCCACCTCAGCCTTCCAAGTAGCTGGAACTACAAGTGCACGTTACCATGCCTGGTTCATTTTTTATTTATTGTAGAGATGAGGTCTTGCCAAGTTGCCTGGGCGGGTCTCGAACCCTCGGACTCAGGCAATCCACTCGCCTCAGCCTCCCAAAGTGCTGGGATTACAGGCTGAGCCACCGAGCCCAGCCTAGGCCTAGTTTTTCATCTTCACAATACATTCAGCATTTCTGTCCCACACTATAGAAACTATTTTCTTCTATGTGGCTCAAAAGAGAAAACTTCTAATGTATCCCAACAAGAACTTATGGACTACACGTTCCTTAAGGGCAGAGTCCTCAATTACTCATTTCTATATCACCAACCTAGAAGAGCTGTAGAACTTTATGTGTTCTTGAGAGAAATAGAAAAGCCCCCTAGGAGGCTGCAGGCTTAAACTGTGCAGGCAATTCTACGTAACATTCCAATCAGTGAGTGTATGCTCCAAGGTGAGGGTGAAAAGGGACAGGTAGATTTTCCATTCCCTTAATTTCAGTTCCCATGCATTCACATCCTGCTGGAGAGTGTGATTCTAGTGTTAAAAGTCAAGAATATTCTATGCAACATGATTCCTGTAAACATGCCAACTACTCCATCTTGCGATCAACTGTGGAAGAAAAATTAGCAGAGATGGACTTAGATTACGCTTGGATAGATTAATTTTACATTCTGCTGACTTTAGGTAAAAAACCCTATGTACACAGGGATTTCATGATAGTAAGTATTCCATGAATGGTATTATTAGAGGAATACAAATACAAGAGATTAGCCGGGCTTGGTGGCTCAGCCTGTAATCCCAGCACTTTGGGAGGCTGAGGTGAGTGGATTGCCTGAGCCCGCGGGTTCGAGACCTGTCTGGGCAACTTGGAGAGACCTCATCTCTATAATAAGTCAAAAATTAGCCAGGCGTGGTAGCGCGTGCCTGTAGTTCCTGCTACTTGGAAGGCTGAGGTGGAAGGATCACCGGAGCCCAGCAGTTGAGGCTGCGGTGACCGGGAGCGGCCACTGCACTCCAGTCTGGGTGACGGAGTGAGACTCCAACTCAAAAAACAAACAAACAAACAAAAAAACCCAAAAAACAAATACAAGAGATATTGAGTGATATTCTACTTTTGCAATGTAATAATATCATAGAAGGTAAAAGAAATGCAAATCAAATATAATCCTGAAATTTAAAGTTTTTGAAAACATTATTACATTGAAATTAACTTTTAGATATCTAAAATATCTTACCTTTCAGATGTTCTAGTTTTATATTTCTAAGTTTCAGCACTTCATCTGTAATCTTCTGTATTAGGAAGTTCTGTGTTTTTTCTCGCCGAATAGATTCAACAAGTGTGTCTAGTCCTTTGGGGTTTTCTTGCAAGTAGTCTAATAGTTTTCCAGCTCTTTTTCTACTTGATGTTCGACAAGAAATTTCTTCAGTGTCTTCTCTACTGAGTATTTTTTTTGCACGTAGATGATCAAAATGTCTCTCAGCTATGATTTTCTCACACAGGTATACACGCAAATTTTCTAAAGCCTAAAAGACAAAAAATATGCTTCAATGGTATTTATTTTTAAACACCCGAGAAAAACACATAGGTGAATGATTATTAGTTTGGGACCTTAATTGGTGTGAGACAAGGTTCTAAAGCCAGAAGACTCAGGCCCTATAAAATGTTTGCTAATTAAGTTGCAAGTCCAAGTTACACAACCAAGTCCCAGACATTCCTTACTGCTCTGATCTCACCTTCACACCTAAACACCAAGACCAGGTTGTGAGAAGGAGACCCTCGAATCTAGAGGGCTTGGATCCTTGGAAACTGGAAGGTCTGCTTAGGGCCACCTTCAGGAGTTAAGGATGAGAGCAAAGACGATGGTACATTTTAGCTACTGTTTTAGCAAATAATTTAGAATTACTCAGGGGTTGGGGGAGAACTTATTGAGAGGTCTCAGTTTATAAATTTCTCATGTTTGTTATTAATTATTCTTTGTTATTAATTATTGACTCCCTAGAGCAAAACTGTAAAAAAATAAATAAATAAAACCCAAACAAACAAAAAACCTAAACTAAAAGGGTCCTCCAAATGTATATGCCTTGAAGGTCAGTTGAAACACTACAGGCCGGGCTTGGTGGCTCAGCTTGTAATCCCAGCACTTTGGGAGGCCAAGGAGAGCGGATTGCCTTAGCCCTCAGGTTCGAGACCAGCCTGGGCTACTTGGTGAGATCTCGTCTCTACATTAAATCAAAAATTAGTGGGACATGGTAGCGTGCACCTGTAGTTCCAGCTACTTGGAAGGCTGAGGCGGAAGGACTGTCTGAGCCTAGTAGGTCGAGGCTGTGGTGGCCGGGAGTGTGCCACTGCACTCCAGCCTGGGCAACAGTGAGACTCTGACTCAAAAAAACCCCCAAATTAACAAAAAAAGAAAAAGCACATACTCTAACTCAGTGAATCTGTATTGGTGGAAGGGAGATGGGAGGGTGAGTGGGAAGAGAAACCTAAAGGAAGAGTGAGTGTTGGAAAAACAAAATGAAGAAATTAAGAAAAAGAAGGCCAGGCATGGTGACTCATGCCTATAACCCAGCACTTTGGGAGGCTGAGGTGAGAGGGTTGCGTGAGCCCAGGAGTTTGAGACCAGTCTGGGCAATATGGTGAGACATCATCTCTACAATAAATCAAAAAATTAGCCGGGTGTGGTGACACATGCCTGTGGTTCCAGCTACTTGGAAGGATCGCCTGAGCCCAGCAGGTCGAGGCTGCAGTAGGTGTGAGTGTGCCACTGCACTCCAGTCTGGGCAAAGAGACTCCAACACAAAAAGAAAAAATAAAGTAAGAAAAGACCACAGAAAAGAAGCCTAGACTTGAGAAGTGCCTAAGGGAGCTTATTAGTAGAAAATTCATTTTGGTCTCAATAACGGCTTCATAATTTGATGCCAGTGATTGCATTTTATCTCTATTTACTAGATGCGTGATCCTGTGCCTGTTTCCTCATCTGACTGTTAAGAGGAATAAGTAAATGCATGTATGCAAAGTACTTAGAAAAGTTTTCAAAACACAGTGAGTGATCACCACACGTTAGTGATGATGACAGAGCTAAAAGCAACAGAGGATCTAGAAAGTCCCCCAGTGGACAATGGCAGGAAAGGCTGGTGCAGGGTATGTGTGGGTCTCAGTCTACTGAACTCTCACATCATTTGCTTATTCATACGACATACACTATATATATCTAAATTCCTAAAATGCCAAGTGGTGAGCACTGAGAAGACAAAGATAAACAAGATTTGAATCTTGTAGGCAAAGGGCTCAAGGTCTAGTCACACAAAATAATTATAAGACAATCTGATATGGACCAGGAAAAAAAATGATTGGTCAAGTACTGGGGAAGCAAAGCAAGTAACTATCTCTAGGGCCTGGGGAATTGGCAGTGGCTATGCTTCATTGACTAGCAGGGAAGTACGCAGGGGGAGAAATACTAAGTCTGGGGTAGTTGGAACACAGGGTGCATGCGAGAAGGTGTTGAGAAATGAAGCCAGGAAGAAAGGCTGGATCATAGACTTTTTACAACATGCTGAGGAACATATATTTCCCTGTAGTCAAAAAGAAGAGTCAGCTGGGCTCGGTGGCTCAGCCTGTAATCCCAGAGCTTTGGGAGGCTGAGGTGAGTGGATTGCCTAAACCCGCGAGTTCAAGACCCGCCTGGGCAACTTGGCGAGACCTCATCTCTACAATAAATCAAAAAATTAGCCGGGTGTGGTACTGCGTGCCTGTAGTTCCAGCTACTTGGAAGGCTGAGGCGGAAGGATCGCCAGGGCCCAGCAGGTCGAGGTTGCGGTGGCCCCACTGCACTCCAGTCTGGGCGACAGAGTAAGACTCCAACTCAAAAAAAATAAATAAAAGAAGAGTCAGCAAAGGTTTCTAAGTAAGAGGCAGTTGGCTGGGCACGGTGACTCATGCCTGTAATCCCAGCACTTTGGGAGGCTGAGGTGAGAGGACTGTGTGAGCCCAGGAGTTTGAGACCAGTCTAGGCAACGTAGCGAGACCTCGTCTCTACCAAAAAATAAAAAAAAATTAGCTGAATATGGTGGTGTACACCGGTAGTCCCAACTACTTGGGAGGCTGAGGTGGGAGGATTTGCTTGAGCCCAGGAGTTCCAGGTTGTGGGGAGCCATGATCATTCTACTGCACTCCATCCTGGTTGACAGAGTGAGACCCTAACTCAAAAAATACAAAAACAAAAACAAAAAAAAAGGGAAGCAGTAAGGAAACTTTTGCAGAGGACTGGGGAGAGCCGAAGGAGATCAGTCAGAAGGTTGCTGCAATTATGTCACATGAGCTATGCTGAGTGTAGAGACAGACTGGCTTTTAGACAAACTCCTTGCAAAAACCTCAGGTGCTGCCATTTCTATCACCTACATACCGATGATTCCCAAACTTGTAACTGTGATCAAGACTATCTAGACACCCCGCAAACACTTCAAATGTAACACGTCCCAAACCAAGTTTATCTTTCCCTCACCTTTTCCTGTGGGATTCGCAACTGACATGGGGGTACTACCGCCCAATCAACCAAACTATAAACCTAGAACTCATCCCTGATGCTTCTTTCTCCCTCACACCTAATCACTAGCCTACGAAGTCCTGCCAATCGACCACCTACTGTATCCACCATGCTCCTTCACTTCATCTCTGCTATTAGCAATGCCCTGGTTCGGTCCTTACCATATCCTATATGGATATTAACAACAGAAACCTAGCTGTAATTAACTACCTTCTTCCTTCTCCTCAAATTTCTCCTTCACACATCTATTAAGTCTTCCAACTTTTCAGCCTGGTGTAGTGGCTCACGCCAGCACTTTGGGAGGTGAAAGCGAGAGGATTGCCTGAGCCCAGGGGTTCAAGACCAGCCCGGGCAACTTGTTGAGAACTCGTCTCTACAATACATAAATTTTTCATTTTTTTTTGAGTTGGAGTCTCACTCTGTCACCCAGACTGGAGTGCAGTGGC
>NW_007252147.1:1041232-1048095 GCF_000164805.1 Carlito syrichta
TGAGTCCAGCAGGTCAAGACTGCGGTGGCTGTGAGCGTGCCACTGCACTCCAGCCTGGGCGACAGAGTGAGACTCCAACTCAAAAAACTAAACAAAAACAGTAAAGGTCTTCCAATTTTTCAAGAGAAATGGAGATCTGGATTGTTACATAAATTCTACTAATATAGCTGGGCGTGGCAGCTCATATCTGTAATCCAGCACTTTGGGAGGTGGAGGCGAGAGGATTGCCAGAATCCAAGGGTTCGAGACCAGCCTAAGCAATATGGAGAGACCTCGTCTCTACAATAAATCAAAAACTTAGCTAGGAATGGTGGCACATGCCTGTGGTTCCAGCTACTTGGAAGACTGAGGTGGAAGGATCACCTGAGTCCAAAAGGTCGAGGATGTGGTAGCCGTGTGTGTGCCACTGCAATCTAGCCTGGGTGACAGAGTGAGACTCTCACTCAAAAAAAAAAAAAAAAAAAATCTGCTAATATTAAAACATCATTAGTTAATTTAAAAAAATTAAAACAGTGTGTTCTATCCCTGACTTGAAGGGTAAAGTTCCTCAACTACTGCAGAATAGTCAAGAAGAGAACAGTTCTAGAGTTAGATCAACTCAGTTCAAATCTTGAATCTGCTACATACTCCTGGGAGGCTGGGGCAAGTCACTTTAGCACTCTAAGCTTCAGGTGCCTTCTTGATAAAATAATGATTAAAAACTTAACCCACAAGTCATCTAGGAGAACTAAATGGGATGTGAAGATGAAGACTTGGCACAGTCTCTGATACACAGTAAATGCTAAAAAACAAAACAAAACAAAACAAAACTTTTAATTGTGGCAGACAGGGCTCTTGATATGGCTACCGCCTTCCTCTCTAGCTTATTCTGTTACCATTGCTGTCTTGAAACTTTATGCTCTACCTAAAACTGTTTTCTATCACTCTACATTTCTTTCTTTCTTTTTTGAATCGGAGTCTCACTGCCGCCCAGGCTGGAGTGCGGTGGCACAGTCACGGCCACGCCAGCGTCGACCTGCTGGGCTCCAGTGACCCTTCCACCTTAGTCTTCCAAGTAGCCGGAACTATAGGCACGCGCACCACACCCAGCTAATTTTTGATTTATTGTAGAGACAATGTCTCACCATGTTGCCCAGGCTGGTCTCAAACCCGCGGGCTCAGGCAATCCTTGCCTCAGCCTCTCAAAGTGCTGAGATGCCAGGCTTGAGCCACCGCGTCCGGCCCACATTTCTTTGTTGTTACCCTTGTCTTGTTTTCTCTTCTCATGCCCTAACGCCTCTATTCATCCTTTAAGATTCAGATCAGCCGCGATCTTTGGAGAGCTTTACCTACACTGCCCAGGAGTCAGGAACCTCTCTCCTCTGCCCTTGTATCCTTCTGTTATAAACAGCTTACCTTTCTAAATGTAGCACTCCACTCCTTTCACTGCATCTCCCAATTCATTCCCAGACATCTCCATTCTGCCCCTCCACCCCTCAAAGTCACCAATGATCTCCTTATGGCTAAATCTTGTCAGTCTTCACCTTACTTGACTTAGCAGCAGGAACACATTTGACCACTCCCTCTCTTAGCCTATATGAATGCCACACTCTCCTGATTTTCTTTCTATCTCTGCGGCTATAACTTCTCAATCATTTTTTAAAAACTTTTCTGACTAGGCGAAACGGTTCATGCCCGTAATCTCAGCACTTTGGGAGGATGAGTCAGGAGGATTGCTTGAGCCCAGGAGTTCCAGACCGGTCTGGACAACATAGGAAAACATATCTCTATTTAAAAACAAAGAAGTAAACAAACTCTTCTCTTTAAAGGTTTTTTTTTTTTTAATTTCACTCTGTCACTCAGACTGGAGTGCAGTGGCATGCTCCCAGCCACCGCAACCTCAACCTGCTGGGCTCCAGTGATCCTTCCGCCTCAGCCTTCCAAGTAGCTGGAACTACAGGCGCACACTACCACGCCCAGCTATTTTTTTTTTTATTTATTGTAGAGATGAGGTCTTGCCAAATTCCCCGGGGGACGGGGCTCGAACCTGCAGGCTCAGGCAATCCACTTGTCTTGGCCTCCCAAAGTGCTGGGATTACAGGCTGAGCCACCGAGCCCGGCTTTAAAAGGTTTTAAAATCCTTTTCTCTTCTAGCTCTCAGCTTCTTAGGTGAATTCATTCAATCCCATACTCACATTTCTAGCTCAGTTCTTCAGACTAAGTGATTTGACATTTCCACTTACCAATCTGACCCTATCCTCCTTCTCAACTGCCACATTCGATCCATCACCAAGTCCTATCATTTCTATTTCAAAAATACATCTGAATTCTGCTGCTCTACCCATCTCACGGCCTTCACCCTGGGCCAGATCACCACTATCTTTCATCCATATAATTCTAAGACTCTCCTCACCAGTTTCTCCACTCTCACTCTTGTTCTCCTCAGTCCACAGAACAGGCACAGGGGTCTTTTAAAAATATAACAAAACTCTTCAGCAAGTCCCTACTACACTTGAGGATGGGGGGCCCAAACTTACCTTATACAAGGCCCTTAGCGAACTGGCCCTACTCCACCTTCCCAATGTCACTTCAGGTTATCCTCTGCCTTCTTCCACTTTCCCCAAGTTACTGAGGTCTTGCCTGTTTCAGATCCTTGGCAAATTCTATTCTGCCTAGAATGTTCTTCTTCCAGTTCTGTCTTCTTCAGGAATCTGTTTCAGTGGAACCTTCCTTGGTCATCCCGTCTCAAACACATACCCCTACTGTCTTAGCACTGTTTGTCTCCTTCATAGCACTTACCATAATTTATAATTATACATTTGTTTTCAACTCTAAAGATCTCTGTTTGAAGCAGGCAGTAACGAGGCACGTTTTGGTCAACACTGCATATCCTTCACTTACCAGAGCACCAAGTAGACAGTGCTTCAGATAAATGCAAAATTCACTGCACTTATTTTGTGATTTAAAATGATAATTTATGTCTTCTCCCTTCCCCCAAGAAATTGAATTCTCCTTAAATTAGAATTGTGTCTTAGTTTTTTAAAAATTTACTTATTTTTAATGTTTTTGAGTCAGGGTCTTACATTGTTGCCCAGGATGGAGTACAGTGGCATACTCTTGGCTCACTGTAGCCTTGATCTCTTGGGCTCAGGCAATCTTTCTGTCTCAGCCTCCTGGGACTACAGGCACGTGCCATAATGCCTGGCTAATTTGTCTAGACCAGTCCCGAACTCCTGGGCTCAAGCAACCCTCCCACCTCAGCCTCCCAAAGTTTTGGGATTACAGGAGTGAGCCACCACGCCCAGCCAGTGTCTTAGTTTTTAATTTTAAACTGTTACAGTTGTCAGTCTCATGTAGTATATAACCCATATTTATGAAACTGAACTAAATTCAACCAAAAAGTTAAAGTAAATGACAGGATGGGAAGAAGAGGAGGAGCTAGTGAAGAAGTGACGCGTGCCCTAGAGGGTGGCTGGGGGTACACCATTCATCAAGGCAGAGGACAGAGCGGGAACAGCAAGCAACTTTGGGGGAAGAATGACAAAAGTTCCAATTTTTGACAAGGTGAGCAATCTGCAGGATTTAAAAGTAGATTTCCATTAGACATTTGGAAATAAGGACCTAGAGTTGAGAGAGAAGGAAGTCCAAATAGGTGGGTGGTAACTTACAAACTTTTTAAGATCACAAAACATCTTAAAATATCATGAAAAAAGATCTAGAAAAAAGTATACACATAATTTTTTCACAGATCTGAAGCTCATCCATGGTTTTTTCATAAGATGTAAACCAGAATCTTGAAGATGGCTAATATCAACGAACTGACAGGAAATTAAAGGCCTGGAAGCCACGCTTCACATCTATATTTGTGTGGCGGTCTAATTTCCTCCCACTTGTAATTTCTCAGGTCCTGCTTTGTCAGCTGTAAAATGGAATGGCAATTATCTCCTTTAGAGATTGCTGTAAAGATTAACTGGGAACTCTGTACACCAGAGGTCCGGCACTTCAGTTTTACTGGCACTCACTTTGAAGATAACAATGATTTCTTCTAAAGCACTAATCAATGTTCCAGTCTTATCTCAACTAACATGTCAAGCAGGGGCCTGATCATCTTTTTTTTGTATCCTTCCAGGCCCAGGGATACACTTTCCATATAGCAAGTGCTTCACAAATCTCTGCTGAATGAGAAAACTAAGGTACAAGTTCCAGTCACATCCAGTTTCCTGCTGCTGGTGAGTCATACCAATTGTAACTATGAGTACAGTGCGATAAACCTTACAGAGGAGGGCCAGAGGAAGAGTTCTGAAGTAGGTGAACATTTATAAAACTGCTGTCCCGTCCAGCCCCCAAAGATGATTTTGGAAAAATGCTGGTGTGTTAAGTAAGAAGACACTTCACGGTGAGTTTCTGTTTTTAATATGAATTAAAGTAAAGCATTTTAGTGGTACTCATATAGGTCTCACCCAGCAATACAAGTAACTAAAAGCAAAGGGAAAAGAAATGTCATACCTCAACCACGTTCCATACATTAAAGTGTGTGCAGTCATCCACCAGCCAAGCAGAAGAGCAGGATTTAGCTACTGAATATTGTCAACGTTTATCTGTAAACTAATTCTCATCAACACGAGTTCAACGCCCCCCTCCATTTAAATATGTGGGCGTTTGCTTACTAGGGGAATTCCAGGTTGTGCTTTCAGCTGTCGAGCTTCCATCCCCCAGGCCCTCGGTGCAAAAGAGTTTCACATTTTTGCTCCACTGCTGGTGGAGTCGTTTATCTGGTCCAACTTTTGCTCCAGGCTGGGACGGCAGCCCTGGCGGCCCGACTCGAGGATGGATCGCTGATCCCTAGCGATCCCTACAGCGAAGCACTTCCAAGAGCGCAGAAGGGAGGAGATGACGAGGGGATGGGCGAGGGGTATGGGCAAGAAGCTGACGGCGAGGAAACGCTCCGCTGGACACAGATTCAAGAGCCCGAGCCCTGAGTCTAGCGACGTAAAACGCGGATCGATGGAGGGTCGCTGGCACCAAGGCCCCTGGGATGCCAGGCTCGCCGCGGAACCCCAGTGCCCGGAACTTTCGCTCCCGTGACCCGGAGGATCCGCCGAGTTCTCGGACCCGGACTCCGGGTTTCCGCTCTCCTCCCCGCCGGGCTGTGGCCCGCCCCCGCCCGCCCATCTACCCCGGCCCTCAGCGGCGCCCGAGCGAGGGGGCGCTACTCACGTCCTTCTTCACTTCGGTCAGGTCCTCCTCGGTGAGGGACGGCGCGGTGGGCTCCATGGTGGAGGCGGGAGACGGCGCTTCTTCCGGGTCCGGGAGCTTGGGCCGCGCCGCCCCGCCTCGGCCAGGGGCTTCGACCTCCGGGTGAAAGGGAAGGGGAGGAGGCGGGGCAGGTCAGGAGTTACACCACCGCCGCTTCGAAAACTGAGGGGCTCTGGGGGTCAAACCCGAGCGCTTCCGGCTCCGCCTCTGGGACCCGCGTCGCTGCGAGCCTACGCGTCGCGACGCGGAGCTCGGGCTCGGCTCCTTCCCTGTCCTAGAGGCGCAGGCGCAGGCTCCGCCCCTCGGGGGGCGGGGCCGTCAGCAGATCCCGCCCCTTCTCTGCGGCAGCCAATCGGCGCCAGCTCACGGGCCGCTCCAGTCCCCGCCCCCCCAGCCGGAGTCATTCTGGGTGGCTCCGCCCACAGTCGCGTCACCGCAAGCCCCGCCTCCGCAGGTCCTTGGCAGACGACCGCGGGTTCGTGTCTCGGTATGGAGTCGTTTCCGTGGGTGGGGCCCGTCAGTGCCAGGCCGGCGGGCACTCCCGGCCTTCCTGGGCTGCTCCCTTTGGTGGAGTCGTTCTCGGCCTGTCAATACCTTCTGGTTCCTCCCCTGTTCCCAGACCCTGCCCTACAGTTTCTGATTGCTGTGGTTGCCTGCTCAGGTTTTTAAATGACTGTTGTGGCCACACACAGACACACGCACACACACAGCCTAACTACAATATGTTTAAAATTTTTGGAAAAGAAACCACCTACAATCCCAACACCTTAACATCGAACTTAACGTTTGCGTACATTTTGGTCACTTTATTATAGACGTATTTTTTTTTCATTAATCTATATAATGGAGATATGCTTATCTTGTGCGGTGGCTGGGATTATGTGTAAAGTTCTTGGAGGTACTTGGCACACAGGACGTATTCAATTCATTATTTGCTTTATGATTACCTTTTACTACTCAAATATTTATCGAGTCTTTCATGATAAGTTCTAGCATCCTGTGCTGTAAGAGTTCTCTATTTTCTTGGAGGAGACTGATGAACAGATGACCATACCCGGGCTGTTTTCTGACTACTAAGAGTGGTGTATACAGAGCAACCTGGAAAATGTGGATGAGAAGCTTCAGGTAGTGCCCTGGGCCCACGATAGGTGTAGGGACGACATGCTAAATAAACTAGATGGTTTATTTCTAATAGATAACAATGACAAGGGCACCATGGACAAACTTGGGAACTCCAACATTTAAGGAGAGGGAATTGCTAAAGAACCAGGAAAAAAAAAAAAAAGTATTACCAAAGTCCCATGATGTAGGTTTGATCACAACATAGAGATTCTGATTTTCACATTAACATTATGTTCTATGTCTGTTTCCACATTGATACGGAGTACAAGTACAGTTTTTTTTCCGGTTGCTTAATCTTTCAGTATCTTCCATCCAAATTATTTAACCATTTGTTCTTTTTTGTTTTGTTTTGTTTTGTTTGAGTTGGCGTCTCACTCTATCGCCCAGGCTGGAGTGCAGTGGCCGCTCCCGGCCACCGCAGCCTCGACCTCCTGGGCTCCGGTGATCTTTCTGCCTCAGCCTTCCAAGTAGCCGGAATTACAGGCATGCGCTACCACGCCCGGCTG
>NW_007252147.1:1048187-1060061 GCF_000164805.1 Carlito syrichta
CAGGCAATCCACTCACCTCAGCCTCCCAAAGGCGCGGGATTACAGGCGGAGCCACCGAGCTCGGCACCATTTGTTCTTTAAACAAGTAGTTATTGAATGTCAACAATATGCCAGACACTGTCCTAGGTGCAGGGGAAACACCTATGAGTAAAACAGATAAAATCTCCTTTCCTTGTGGAAGTTATATTCCAGTGTGCGTGTGTTTGGGCCAATGGAGGCAGACATTGGAAAAATTTTAAGTAAGTTATTTAGTGTGATAGAAGATAAATGCTAAGAGAAAAAAATAAAACAGGGAAGTAGAATGAGGCTGAGTGGAGTGGTACAATGTAAAACAGGGGTGGATGAAGAACTCATTGAGGAGAGGGATTGGACTCGCTGCTTAAAAGAAAGCGAGGGAGTGAGCCACGTAGACGTATGGAGAAAGAACATGACGTGTAGAGCGAACAGCCAACAAAAAGATTGCGTGTGACTGGAAAGAAGACGAACTCCCGGTGTGCCACTGTAATCGTCGACTGACTGCTCTGAGTCATATGTGTTTACTCTGAGTCAGATGGGAAGCCACTGGAGGGTTCTGGGCTGACAAGTGGCTCGATCTGATTTGTGATTTGAAGAGGAGCACTTTCACTGTCCCGCTAAAGGGAAGGAAGGTGGAAGGGAGAAGAGTCAGGGAGCTGTTGCTGTAACCCAGGTCCCTGGAGGCAGCAGTTCAGACCTGGATGGAGCAGAGAGGGTGGTGAGAATATTTTGGAGGAAAGTGAGGAAGCAATGCCATTTCATTTTGAAAGGGTCCCTGGCTGCTGAGTAGATGTAGACCTCAGGGCACAGGCGGAAACAGAGAGACAAGCTGGAGGCTGTGACAGCCATGGGGGCAGAGATGAGGGTGGTGTGACCAGTGTGGAGACACTGAGCGCTCCCCATTGTCATCTTCAGTTGTTCCCAAGTTTTCATTGTTATAAAAAATGTGTCACAAAGTGTTTAAGCTGTACATTCCCACTCTCTTTCCTTTTGAATTATCATTCCCTTTGCATAAATTCCCAAGACCAGGAGTCCAAAGCCCAAAGAAATGAATATTTGATGGCTTTTCATAAGTATTTCCACAGGTTCTGTCCAGAAAGGCTGTGTTGGTCTATCTGTGTGTGGGAATGAGCTGTTTTGTCAGAATCATGTCAGCTCTGCTGGAAGGAGAGGATTCAGAACCCATCAAAGTGAGTGAAGTCTGTCAACTTAACACACCCATTCTGTTCTGGCTATTTTGAGGTTACTGTCCCACCATTGTTCTTTTTCTTTTCAGTTAAACCCTTTGATACTAGGACATTGTTCGTGTGTGTATGTACGTATGCGTGTGAGCGTGTGTGTGTCAGGGTCTCACTCTGTTGCCCAGGCTGGAGTGCAGTGGCACAATTACAGCTTACCACAGCCTTGACTTCCTGGGCTTAGGTGATCCTTCCACCTCAGTATGCCGAGTACCTGGGACTGCTGGCACATGCCACCATGCCTGGCTAATTTTTTGATTTTTTGTAGGTCTTGCTATATTGCCTAGGCTGGTCTCAAACCCCGGGGCTCAAGCAGTCCTCCCAAAGTGCTGGGATTACAGGCATGAGCCACCATGCCCAGTCCAAACTTCCTTCTTCTTATGAGGACATCAATCACTGAATTTAGGGCCCACCTTAATTAAGTGGACCTTATCTTAACTAGATTATATCTACGCAGACACTATTTTCAAATAAGGTCACATTCTGAGAGTTCAGTGGATGTGAATTTTGGGGAGATGCTTTTCAGCCATATACCGCTGGACTGTGGACTTGCCAGTCATAGATTATGTAATGTTGGAACAATTAATAAACATTCCATTAAGATAGCTATGATAAGAGTGCAGAGAGAGGGAAGAGGAAACCATTTCTGACTGATAAGACACCATGAGAGAGGAGCATGCCCAGTATTTGAGCTGTGTGGGAAGATTTTAATAGGCGAAACTTTAAGTGCTTCTTAATGATTTATTCTGAACATCCTGCCAGATGCTATGTTGAGTAGCAAATTCTATTCCAGGTGATTGCGAAATCAATTTTGTGAAAACAGTTGGAGGAAAAATGCAGTCAGCTCTGAGACGGACACTCCTAGGTTTTAATGGCAAGACAATATGGGGTGAAGTTCAGATATTTCAGCACAGGGAAGTTGTAAAGACTCCAGAGGGTCTTGTCTCCAGGAATGGGTCCCAATTTAGGAATGAAGGGTCAGCATGGTACAGGGTGGTGAGCGTGACCTGAGCAAATACGCTGAGAACATTTGCAAGTGCATGCCAGGACTGGGGCATTGCTGGGGTGATGGGGGAACCCGAGAGAAGGGATCATTCCTTTTGTCTTGTCCCCAGAAGACTGGTGTGGAGAATGCAGACAGGCAGGTGTGAGTCCTGAGTGTTTGAAGGCGGCACCTCCACATACTAGCCAGGCAAGGGGCCAGGTCTCCCAGATTTACAACTGCCTGGAAAGAAGTAATCACTACCAATTTATTTCACATCTGCTCTGAGCTAAGCACTTCACACCTGCAATTCTGATAACCGTCCTTAGAAATAGACTTTATTCAAAAAACAACAGCTGCTGGCGGGGATGAGGAAAGGGAGCACTTCTACACTATTGGTGGGAATGTAAACTAATCCAACCTCCATGGAAAACTGTGGCGATTTCTAGAAGAACTAGACATTGATCTTCCATTCGACCCAGCAATCCCCCTTCTGAGCATGTACCCGGAAGAACTCAAGTCATTCTAGAAAAAAGATACCTGCCCATGCATGTTTATTGCAACACTATTGGCACACTATTTGCAATAGCAAAACATGGAACCAACCATGCTGCCCATTGAAACTGGACTGGATAAAAAAAAAAAAAAAAAGGTGGTACAATGGAATATTATGCAGCCACAAAGGACAAAATTATGGAACTTGCAGCAACTTGAATGGATTTGGAGTCTATTGTACTCTGATTTTTCACAGAAACAAATAACTGAGTACCACCTGCCTTACTCATAATCGGACCCTGAATACCTATCATAATACAACAAAAAAGGGATTATTAGTAGCAGGACACTATGGGGGGAAGGGAGGACACCACATCCAGGCGAAGTGAGGGCCAACAGGAGGCCCAAAGCTTTCCGTGTATCTAAACCAGTTATGTACGCAATCCTGACTTGCACCCCACAACTTTATAATAAAATAAAATAAATAGGCTGTATTATCTTCGCTTTACAGATGCGACATCTGAGGCTTAGAAAACATGATCTGCCCAAGGCCACTCTCCTACCTAGAAGCCCAATCAGGATCCAACTCAGCTCTGCTGACAGGGCCAGTCTTCTTTTGTGTGTGTGTGTGTGTGTGTTCTTAATTAATAGCTGTAGGCTGAGCTAATTGCTTCCGGATGCCATGATACTGAGGAGCTCGGTTACTGGAGCATTCCCTGGGGCAAAGCAAAAGGTATAATAAATTCAGGTCTGTTCTCTGTGCCTGAGGTAGGAAAAAGAAAAGCCAGGAGTTTTAATCCTGGGCGTTTTAAACTCCCTAAAATCCTGAGACTTTTAAACTCCCTAAGTGGTAAAGTGAGCACCCCAGGATTAGCAGTAAAGGGACCCCTCAGGCTCTTGATGGACCCCCGAATTGCAGGCAAAGAGCAACCCATAGCTGTCCAAGGTAGAGTGGGCCAGGAATGGACCCACTGCTCATGGAGGTCTGTAATTGATGGACTCCAGGAGGTCATATCAATATTATGAAGCAAAAACTAAGACTCAGGAATATAGTAGGAGGACTTCATGGTCTGCAGTGAATTTGCCCAAATGTATGCTCTTCTGGTCAGGGAAGAGCTGGTGACAAAGAGGCTTTATATGAGTTGAGAAGTTCATGGTTCTGCCACGTGGCACCCCCGGGGTGTGGGAAGAATCTGGGAGTTTGTATGCTCTCTATTGGAGGATCCATGAAGGGCCACGTGCAGGAATGAAAAGAGCTGAAACTGGGGATGTTAATTAATGCAAGTCTCAAAAAAGAGGAAGAAGGTGTTTCTTGCAAACTCCAGAAGAGCTTTGATGGCAGGCATAATTTCAGGAAGGAATATTTAAGGAGTAGCTCCTGAGAGCCTAGAGTGGGAGGGTAGAGAGGCTTCCCTCAAAATCAGTCATTTTCCTTCTCATCAGCCATAACTGGAATCAGTGGTTCTCAGTTTGGGCCACTTCTGAGACTCACTTGGGAATGGATGTCCGAGTCCACCCAGAACAATTAAATCCTCTGGAAGCCTGAACAGAGGCCGTTGTAACGTAGTAACAGTTGGTAACAGCCTTATTGAAATATAATATATGTAACATACAATTGCTATAACAAATATAAATATAATACAATAAATATAATGTACATAACATACAATTCACACATTTAGTATACAATTCAATGGCTTTTTGTACATTCACAGAGTTGTGTGCAACCATCACCACAATCAGTTTTAGAATGTTTCTTTTTTTTTTTAATTGGAGTCTCACTCTGTTGCCCAGGTGGAAGTGCAGTGGCACGCTCACAGCCACCACAGCCTCCACCTGCTGGGCTCAGGCGATCCTTCTGCCTCTGCCTTCCAAGGAGCCAGAACTATAGGCGTGCGCTGCCACACCTGGCTAATTTTTGATTTATTGTAGAGATGAGGTCTCCCCAAGTTGCCTGGTGGGTCTCGAACCCACAGGATCAGGCAATCCACTCGCCTCGGCCTCTCAAAGTGCTGGGATTACAGGCTGATTCACTGAGCCCAGCCAGTTTTAGAATGTTTCATCACTCCAAAAAGAAACCTGTACCTTTGGCTATCACCTCCAATCTTCTCATCTTTCCTAGCCCTAGACAACCACTACTCTACTTTATATCTCCATAGATTTGCCTATAATAAACTTTTTTTTTTTTTTGAGTTGGAGTCTCACTCTGTCACCCAGGCTGGAGTGCAGGGGCACACTCACAGCCACCGTAGCCTTGCCCTGCTTGGTTCAGGTGATCCTTCCGCCTCAGCCTTCCAAGTAACTGGAACCACAGGTGCATGCCACCATGTCGGGCTAACTTTTTTGATTTATTGTAGAGACAAGGTCTCGCCAAGTTGCCCAGACTACTCTCGAACCCCTGGACTCAGGCAATCCTCTCGCCTTTGCCTCTCAAAGTGCTGGGATTACAGGTGTGAGCCACCACGCCTGACTATAGCAAACATTGAATGCAAATAGAATGATATACTATGTAACCTTTTGTGTCTAGCTTCTTTCAGTTAACACAGTGTTTTCAAGGTCCATTCATGCTGTACTACGCATCATAACTTCATTCCTTTTTATGGCTGAATAATATCCCATTGTATGAATATGCCACATATTGTTTATGTAATCATCAGCTGGTGGACATTTGGATTATTTCCACATATTTTTGGCTATTACGTATAATGATGTTATGATAAAACTCTGTACAAATTGGGAGCTCTATTCCTTCCTCCAGTATCCTCTGGCTGGTATTTGGAGATATGGCCATCAAACATGTGAACATGTGTTTTCATTTCTCTTGGGTATATACCTGGGAGTGTAATTGCTAGGTCACATGGTAACCATGCAGTGGTAGTTTTAAAACTTCCCAGTTGATTCTAATGTAGAGCCAGGGCTGAGGACCAGTGATACCAACAATTTGCTGGGTCTTTTGTAAGCTTTGGAGAGCCACATGTAGCAGTGAGGTTGGTTTACAATTCGTTTTCCTGGGAAATGTGCTTGGCATCCTGCTCTCAATGCTACTTGATTCAAAGTTTATACTAATGACTTAGGGACTGAAACAGGGTTTTTCAAACTTCTTTATTTTTTGTTTTTTGAGTCAGGGGTCTCACTCTGCCACCCAGCCTGGGGTGTGGTGGTATGATCACAGCTCACTGCAGCCTCAACCTCCTGGTCTCAGGCAGTTCTTTCACCTCAGCCTCTTGAGTAGCTGGGACTACAGGCTCGAGCCATCATGCCCGACCAATTTTTTATAGAGACAAGGTCATCTTGCTATGTTGTGTAGGCTGGTTTCAAACTGATTTCAAACTGCTGGGCTCAAGTAATCCTCCCGCCTTGGCCTCTGAAAGGACATAACATGGAGTCGATATAGCCAATGAGCAGTCATTTTTAACATGACCTAGATCTGTCATGTTTTTCCAGAAGTTCACTTTAGTTTATCCTCTAATTTAGCCAAGGACAGAACTGGTTTCTCAGAGGTAGCTATTAATAATCGCTTTACACCCTTCCTCCCCAGCTTGTTTTGTAAACAAGTTAACCTAATCAGCTCTTCATGACACAGACCCCATAAACACAGAAGCAGTCATGAGACTAACCCACCCATCTGCCTGCTGTCTATCACCTGACGTTAGTGCCTGTGCTTACTTGCCCTTGATGACGTGGAGTAGACTACCATCCAATCATCTTAATGACCTTCCTCTATCAAAGGGAAGGTTTAAAAGGATTCGATGGCTGGGCTCGGTGGCTCAGCCTGTAATCCCAGCGCTTTGGGAGGCCTAGGCCAATGGATTGCCTGAGGCCATGGGTTCAAGACCACCCTGGCCAACTTGGTGAGACTTTATCTCTACAATAAAAAACAAAAATTAGCCAGGCATAGTAGTGTGTGCCTGTAGTTCTGGCTACTTGGAAGGCTGGGGTGGAGGTGCCGCTGCACTCCAGCCAGGGCAATGGAGTGAGACTCCGACTTGGGAGGAAAAAAAATGGATTCGACTTTGAGCAGCCATTCGCCAGTGCCTTGCTGCTAAGCTATGGTCTGGCCATGTGCTCTTTGAGTTATGACCAGGCCATGTCTCCCTAAGCTTTGGTCCCCTTCCCTACCTTGGAAAGGTAAATCTCCTCCCTTTGTCTTTTTCTCTATCCATTTGCTATTTTTTTGTTAAGCATTGGCCAGGCCATGTGTTCTTTGAGCTATGACAGCCATGTTTTCTTAGTTTTATTCCCCTCACCTACCTCAGGGAGGTGAATCTCTTCGCTCTCTAATTTACTTTCTAAATAAACTATATTCTCCAATCTAAATTATGTACAATTTTTTGCATCTTTTGCGCATCACCAGATCTCACACCAGGTATCTCTCCCTACCCCCACAGGTCTGACTTAACCTTTTGGAGGCCCTGCTGGGATATTGTAACCTAACATTTTGGGAGTTCCCTAACAGCCTCCTAAAGTGCTAGGATTACAGATCAAGCCACCATGCCCAGGCTTTACTGTTTACAAACATTTTTTTTTTTACTGGAATCTTACTCTGTTGCCCAGACTGGCGTGCAGTGGCATGTGTCCATGACCACCCCTGCATCGACCTGCTGAACTCCAGCGATCCTTCTGCCTCAGCCTTCCATGTAACCGGAACTACAGGTGCACCCGACCATGCCTGGCTAATTTTTTTATTTATGGTAGAGATGAGGCCTCCTAAGTTGTCCAAGCAGGTCTCATACCCGTGGGCTCAGGCAATCCCCTCACCTCGGTCTCCGAACGTGCTGGGATTACAGGCTTGAGTCACTACACCCGGCCTACAAAAATTTTTTAGAGACAGGGCTGTGCTCTGTTGCCCAGGCTGCAGTGCAGTGGTGCAATCATAGCTTGCTGCAGCCTCGAACTCTTGGGCTTCAGTGATCTCACTTCAGCCTTACAAGTAGCTGGAACTACAGCGTTTACCACCATGCCCAGCTAATTTGAAACTTTTTCTAACCGTGCAACCCCCTCTTCTAATAAAATTCTCTGTGGCAGCTTAAAAGACAAAACAAATAAAGGCGGGACAGCTCCCGGTGTCACTGAAAAGAGGCCCAAGTCTCAAGGCCCTGTTACTGGACCTGCAGATGTTTCTTCTCTTGCCCACTACCTCTGAGCCTTTCCTCAAAACATCCAGAGCGACCAGGCCCGGTGGCTCAGCCTGTAATCCCAGCACTTTGGGAGGCCGAGACCAGAGAATTGCCTGAACTCGAGGGTTTGAGACCAGCCTGGGCCACTTGGTGAGACTTACTCTCTACAATAAATCACAAAAATTAGCCGGGTGTGGTGGCATGCGTCTGTAGCTCCAGCCACTTGGAAAGCTGAGGCGGAAGGATCGCCTAAGCTAGTAGGTTGACACTGCGGTGGCCATGAGCATGCCACTGCACGCCAGCCTGGGTGACAAGAGTGAGACTCCAACTCAAAACAAAAATCCACCCAGGGCTTTATAGAGCATTATTTGAAAACCACAAACCCAGAAGATATTTTTATTAATTTGTATTATACATAACCCCAAACTGAGAATATAAAAGAATATTAATGACAGAGTCAGGAGCACGATGAACTCTAACAGGGATCAAGATAAGATAAACAGAAACTAAACTTATTTGGAGTGGGTTTCATTGGGAAACAATTCGTTTTCTTTCCTGCAAGGTATTCACACACAGCCTAGACCATTAATTTCAGTTTTTGGTGAGGGAGTCATAGAAGCTAATTTAAAAACCTGAAGGTAGCCAGGCTCGGTGGCTCAGCCTGTAATTCCGCATCTTTGGGAGGCTGAGGTGAGTGGATTGCCTGAGCCCGTGGGTTCGAGACCCTCCTGGGCAACTTGGCGAGACCTCATCTCTACAATAAATCAAAAATTAGCCGGGTGTGGTAGCGCGCGCCTGTAGTTCCAACTACTTGGAAGGCTGAGGCGGAAGGATCGCCAGAGCCCAGCAGGTCGAGGCTGCGGTGGCAGGGAGCGGCCACTGCACTCCAGTCTGGGCGACGGTGAGACTCCAACTCAAAAAATAAAAATAAAAAATAAAAACCTGAAGGTGGGGTGGTTGGCCTAGTGATGTTGAGTGGTCCTACCTCTCAGCATCTGTATTCACACTGCCAGAGCCACTTGTACTTTGATCATCTCTGCTAGATAGGGGAAGTTTTTAATTTTCTCCCTTATCCTTGTCCTAATTTTCCTAATCTTGTGCCACTGGAGTCCCTCATTGAAGAACTGGCAGCCAGGCGCGGTGGCTCATGCCTGTAATCCCAGAACTTTGGGAGACAGAAGCAAGAGGATTGCCTGAGCCCAGGGGTTCGAGACCTGCCTGGGCAACTTGGTGAGACCTCATCTCCACAATTAAAAAAAAAATCCAGGTGAGGTAGCGCGCACCTGTAGTTCCAGCTACTTGGAAAGCTAAGGAGGACTGATTGCCTGAGCCCAGCTGATTGAGGCTGTGGTGGCTGTGAGTGTGCCACAGACTCCAACTCAAAAAAAAAAAAGAAGTGCAAAAAGAACTGGCTGAGAACAGTACATGCATGAGCTATTGCTTTTATTATTTAATGCTTAATCTATTATCATTCAATAAAATTCTAACTTCAGTAAGGCCTGCATTTTATCTACTGTTTCTTTCTTTTTTTTTTGAGTTGGAGTCTCACTCTGTCGCCCATACTGGAGTGCAGTGGCATGCTCCCAGCCACTGCAGCCTCAACCTGCTGGGCTCCGGCGATCCTTCCACCTCAGCCTTCCAAGTAGTAGGAACTACAGGTGCATGCTACCACACCTGGCTCATTTTTTATTTATTGTAGAGACAAGGTCTCACCAAGTTGCCTGGGCAGGTGTCGAACTTGAGGGCTCAGGTAATCCACTCACATCAGCCTCCCAAAGTGCTGGGATTACAGGCTGAGCCACCGAGCCCAGCCTTGTCTACTGATTCTGTGTTGTTCCAGAAAGAGTGCCTGACATGTCGTAGGTGTTTAATAAATATGTGTTGAATGACTGTCTAGAAAATCTGTAAACCCAAAACAAAATTTTAAGCCCCCCACCCAACTGAATGGGCCCCCTCTGGGCTAAGGGAAACCTGAAAAACTAAATTTTAGGCTAGGATGGAAAAGGAAATTGGACACACCTTGTTATACGCCCTCCCTGGTGGAGTTTTTGGCACAACTGACTAGCATTAGCATTAAAATAAAGATCGTAAGAGTGACAAAACTCTGTAGCAATAAGATATCAAATTTCAGCCTGATTCTGGTGTAGCATTACATGCTAGAGAGCAGTCCCTAAAAGAAGTAAAAATATTTTACCCCGAAATATGTTTCGTTGGTGTATTTTGAAGTGACCCTACAAAGCATCTTCTTGGGGAAATTTGCATCTGTAGAAAATCTCCTTTCCTAGGAAGAGTCTGACATCTTCTAAGACATGTTTGTTTTACTGATTTTTTTTTTTTTTTAAGGAAGCAAGATTTATAGAGAGGACAGAAAAGCTCCCACAGTGGGAGGGAAACTGAGGGGGTTGCCCTGTTTTACTGATTTCAAATTTTCGGCTTTAGACAGAGCCGAACTCTTTCCAAGAGTTGCCAATCAGAAAGTGTTTGAATCCATTTATGAACTATAAGCTCCCACCTTGAGATGTCCCACCTTTCTGACCCCAACCAATGTAAACTTCACATGTATTGATTTATATTTTTGCTTGTAATTTGTTTCCCTGAAATGTATTAAACCAAACTGTCATCCATCCACTTTGGGCACGTGTTCTCAGGACCTCTTGGGACTGTGACTTGGGCCTTGGTCACTCCTATTTGGCTCAGAATAAACCTCTTTACATTTTCTTTTTTTTTTTTTTGAGTTGGAGTCTCACTCTGTCACCCAGGCTGGAGTGCAATGACACACTCACGACCACCACAACCTCAAATTGCTGAGCTCAGGCAATCCTTCCGCTTCAGCCTTCCAAGTAACTGGAATGACAGGTGTGAGCCACCACGCCTGGTGAATTTTCTTGATTTATTGTACAGATGAGGTCTCACAATATTGCCCAGGCTGGTCTTGAACCCCTGGGCTAAGGCAAGCCATTTGTTTCCACCTCCCAAAGTGCCGGGATTATAGGTGCGAGCCATCATGCCTGGCTAAATATTTTATAGAGTTTGTTTTTCTCATCCACAGGTCTTTCTTAACCCTTTTATGTTAATATACTTCTTCCATGACACTCATGGTTCTTCTCAACAGCCATTCTTACTTCTGTGATACACCAGGAAGCAGTGAAAGGCGTATCCGGTGATCTGTAACTCTTCCTGGCCTTAGTTGTAATCCATTTGCATCACCCCATTCCTTGCCCTATCCTTCAGCCTGATCACAGTCTTTGTGGTTTCTGACTCACACCTCATTCTCTGGTTTTCAGTCTTACTTTACTTGGGCTTGAGTCATTCCTTTACCACTAAATGTTCATGTTTAGGCAAGCTACCTAAATGTTCTAAGCCCCAGGTTTCTCCTCCACCCAGGAAAAAAGTTTAAATAAGTGGAGAGGAGCAAAGGAACACTGACATTCAAAGAAAAAGAAATAGTAATATTATATCTCATAGATGGATTGATGTAAACATGTAGAGTGGTTAGTTTCTGCATATACCACACAGGCAGTAGATGTTAGCAATGATCACTATCTCACTATTCCTGAGACTTACTATCGTTATTAACTTACTTTTCAGATCTGATTCTTGTCAGCATCATCTCCTTGATGATGACCTTGATTCTTCTCATCCACAATGCAGTTTCTTCCCTTGACTATGCTGCCTTGAGGAAATCCAGCCCCCAGACAACCTCCCTGGGTGCCAGCTTCCTCTGGGCAGTGCCCACATTCTATTGACCTGTCTTCAGAGCAGAAACAAAACTTGCTATTGCTAAGAAATAGCAGTTGATTCTGTCTCTGACTGGGCAATCATGCACCTCATTTGCTTTTATTCATGCCACACTGCTCAATGTAAGGATTAAATTTGCAGCTCTTCCAGGCAGTGAGTTTGGTGCTAACACCCAAACCCCCAAACCAACCACTTGTGATTATCTGGGTTGCTGGGTTTTTTTGTTTTTCGTTTTGAGTTGGAGTCTCACTCTGTCACCCAGACTGGAGTGCAGTGGCCGCTCCCGGCC
>NW_007252147.1:1060081-1060304 GCF_000164805.1 Carlito syrichta
GATGAGGTCTCGCTGCCCAGGCGAGTCTTGAACCTGCGGGCTCAGGCAATCCACTCACCTCAGCCTCCCAAAGGCCCAGGATTACCGGCTGAGCCACCGAGCCTGGCTTAATTTTTGATTTATTGTAGAGATGAGGTCTTGCCAAGTTGCCCAGGCGGGTCTCGAACCCACGGGCTCAGGCTATCCACTCACCTCGGCCTCCCAAAGCACTGGGATTACAGGC
>NW_007252147.1:1060795-1075659 GCF_000164805.1 Carlito syrichta
AGCACTTTGGGAGGCCGAGGCAAGAGGATTGTCTGAGTCCAGGGGTTCGAGACCAGCCTGGGCAACTTGGTGAGACTTTGTCTCTACAATAAATCAAAAAGTTAGCCGAGCATGGCGGCGTGCGCCTGTAGTTCCAGCTACTTGGAAGGCTGAGCCAGAAGGATCATCTGAGCCCAGCAGGTCAAGGTTGTGGTGGCCATGTGTGTCACTGCACTCTAGCCTGGGTAACAGAGAGAGACTCCAACTCAAGAAAAAAACAAAAGTTAAGTTAGTAAATTAGAGAGAGCAAGGCGATTCATCTCCCAAGGTAGGGGAGGAGACCAAAGGGAACATGGCGGTCTAGCTCAAGGAACCGCGTAGCCAGACCATAGTAATAGCAAAGCAATGGCCTGCTCTTGTTTCTTCTCCTTCTCCTTCTCCTTCTCCTTCTCCTTCTCCTTCTCCTTCTCCTTCTCCTTCTTCTCCTGCCCCTGTCCCTTCCCCTTCTTCTTCCTTCTTCTATTTTTGAGTGACAGTCTCACTCTATCACTGGAGTGCAGTGGCGTGCTCACAACCACCACCGCCATGACCTGCTAGTCTCAGGTGATTCTTCCACCTTGGCCTTCTAAGTAGCTGGAATCACAGGCACACACCACCACACCTGGTTAATTTTCTGATTTACCATAGAGACGAGTTCTCGCCATATTGCCCAGGCTGGTCTCAAACCCCTGAGGTCAGGCAATCCTCTCGCCTCTGCCTCCCAAAGTGCTGGGGTTACAGGCATGAGCCAGTGTATCCGGCTTGCTCTTGTTTAAAGAGAAAAAAAAATGATTTCATTGTGCTTTTTCTAGGTATGATTCTATCAATAAATGGGTCTGTGCCTCTCAGTGTACATATTCTCAGGGGATCTTCGGAAAGCATATTACCAATTTAGGATGTCTATTTCAGGAAAAAGATAGCACCAAGATTTGATTTGTATCTTAGGGGATGATCTCCCGGGCAGCAATATGGGGAAGAGGTAGAAGAGAGTAAGCTGGAGAACCACGAGGGAGCACAGCTTGAAGGTTGAGCCATCATCCAGGGAAACTCCAGCTTCTGAACGCAACGTGGCAGCAGGAGTGAGTGAGAGAGGAGGGGTGGATGTGAGGGAATCCATGGAACTTGCCAGAGTTATGCTTATGAAGCTCTATAAGGGTAGAGGTCTTTGTTTTATTTTCTGATGTACTCAAGATGTTTACAATGGTGCTTGGTTTATAGTAGGTACTAATAAGTATTTGTTGAAATGGAATGAACAAAGAAAAGTTTGTTCAGTATGTTGAATGCTGCAGAAAATTCAGACAGGAAGGTGACTCCTAGTTTTAGGATAAGGGGTAAGGGGTCATTTATGGCTTTAGAGAGAATAATTTCAGTGGAGTGTGTTGTGAAAGCCAAAAGGAAATGTTATTATTGTTGTGATTTTAAGTTCACTTTTTGGAAAAGATAATGAAGGCATGTGGTTTGGGGAGGTAAGAAAAAGAGTCACAAAATTAGAGTAGTCTTCTTTATGATATCTTGTTCATTTATTAGATCTGGCTCATGGAGGGTGAAATATATTGGCCTTTATTTAGTGAGATGATGAGTTGAGAAAAAAATGTGCCTGGAAATATTCAGCTAGGTCTGAAACCAGCCTAATTTTCCCCAAAAGACATGTTTATGGCTTGTGAATAAACATAGAAATTGACCCTCCTGGTCTTAAAACTTGAGAAACTGATATTTTTCCTATCTGAGCTCCTTTCTCAGGAAACTGATCGTCAGGCCTCCCAGAAGGAACTGAAATTTACGAGATCATTGCATCCAGACAAAGAGACACCAGACCCCCTCATCCATCAGATTGACCAACCATCTGCTGCCTGTTGACCAACTCCTCTTCCTTACCCCTCCTTAATTCCTATTTTTCCAAGTAGCTACATGTCTTCCCTGCCATATAAATCCCTAATTTTAGTTGGTTGGGGAGATAAGGTTGAGCTTTGTCTCCCATCTTCCGACTGATGTCAACCACATTAAAAAGCCTGTCTTCCCTGGCAATACTGGTGGTTTCAGTGATTGACTATGCAGCAAGCAACCAGACCTTGGCCAAAACCCCTGACATTCAGCAACAGGTTCTTTTTTTTTTTTTTGAGTTGGAGTCTCACTTTGTCACCCAGACTGGAGTGCAGTGGCACGCTCCCGGCCACCGCATCCTCGACCCGCTGGGCTCCGGCGATCCTTCCGCCTCAGCCTTCCAAGTAGCTGGAACTACAGGTGTGCGCTACCACACCCGGCTAATAGTTTTGATTTACTGTAGAGACGAGGTCTTGCCAAGTTGCCCAGGTGGTCTCAAACCCACAGGCTCAGACAGTCCACCCGCCTCGGCCTCCCAAAGTGCTGGGATTACAGGCTGAGCCACCGAGCCCGGCCAGCAACAGGTTCTTAAAAGACTGTTCCATCTTGCATTAAGAGAACTGGAGAGAGAGTATAAATAAACAGAAAGGAAATTTCTATTTTCATTGGATAAATAAACAACAAAAGATTTTGTTAATATATATAGGCATTTTGGGGTCAGGTTTCTTCTAGGGATATTTTAAGGCTCGCTGACATAAAATTGCTCTTTCATCTTTGCTTCCACCCCCATAGGGCTGTTTTATGTGTCAAGTGTATTTGGCATCACTGTAAGTCATGCTCCAACTCCTTAGAAAGCACTTCTCTAGGAGAATTTATGAACAGTGGCAGACCTGATCTCCATCTCAACTGGTCATTGTTTTTCTTTGTTCTTCTCAGAGGCACAGGTGAAGTATTCTCTGAAGTCATCCTGGCTGAAACTGCAGATCAAGACTTAGTTCAGGGTGACCTAGGTGTCCTGACCTTACCACCCATGTGGCCTTTTAAATATAAAATTGTAGTAGTTTTGTAACCATAACAGTCTGTTGCTCAATGCACATGGTAAGTCAATATGAGACACTAGGTTGTAGTAGAGAAAGAGATTTGCTCATAGGGCTATCAAATGAGGAGACAGGAGGAAGCCTCAAATCTGTCTCCTTGAAGTTACCTCAAATCCAAATGTGGGGTAGGGTTTTTAACTGTTTGGGAGTGGGCCAAGATGTAGAAATTGTCAATTGGTCAATGAGTGCAGGGTGACTTCAAAGAACAGGTTGATGAAGAAACCAAATTCTCATGCTGATTCCACTCTTCTGCCGGGGCCTTCCAACTGGTTGGTGTCAGATGTTTTGCTAGAATTTGAGATCTGGAAAACATCTTAAAGAATTCCTAAACAAAAGTTTTATGATTCTAATGTAAGAGATCCTATCTATCTTAAACAAAGGTCTTTTGATTATAACATGGGAAATTTTTAAAAAATTTTTTTATTTTTGTGATTTATTGTAGAGACGAGGTATCACCAAGTTGCCAGGCTGGTCTCAAACCCCCAGGCTCCGGCAATCCTCTCACTTCACCCTCCTAAAGTGCCCAGATTACAGGCTGAGCCACCATGCCTAGATGGGAAATCTTATCTATAGGAACATTGGATGCAAATGATCTAGTGTCTAGTGCTATGTGACTTTTGGTTATAAGGAAGTAGGTCAAAGTGCAAACTGATTAATGCTCAATTATAACTATATTTCTGTTGAGAATTCTTGCTAACTCTGTGAGCATGGCTTCGGCTGGTACACTGTCCCCTCAGTTTGGTGATTAGAAACTGTCCTCTGGATTTCTTGTGTGAAAAAAGTTTTGTGAGAAAGCAAGATATACCTTGTGCTCTTCTGTTTCAGCCTCCTTTTCACCCAGCTACGTTGTTAATAGAAGCATTCAAAAGATTACCCTTTTGCTGAGCACAGCTATTTCTGTAAGTATGGCTATTGCTGCCACCACTTTGGCCTCAGGGAAGAGGACACTGTTCTTTTCTTTGCTCTTCAGGCTCAGGAATGAACAGACCCTTCCCCTATGTTGTCATAGCATGGGATATATCTTGCTGTAACTTTTACCAAGTATTTACTCCATGTAAAAATAACAGGCTGGTCTCGGTGGCTCAGCCTGTAATCCCAGCACTTTGGGAGGCTGAGGTGAGTAGATTGCCTGAGTCCATGGGTTCGAGACCAGCCTGGGCAACTTGGAGAGACCTCATCTCTACAATAAAATAAAACATTAACTGGGCATTGTAGCACGTGCCTGTAGTTCCAGCTACTTGGAAATCTGAGACAGAAGGATCACTGGAGCCCAGCAGGTTGACGCTGGGGTAGCAGTGAGTACCACTGCACTCTAGCCTGGGCAACACAATGAGACTCCAACTCAAAAGAAAAAAAAAGCACAACATAGAGAATAACTTAACAACTAATAGAGAATGTGGCTACTCTTAGGGCTTACACACTTAGAGCTATCATGTCTTCAATTGAGTTTCCCAGAATGCAACTTGAAGGCAAGGGTTTGAGAACAAGTAGTTCATTTGGTAGGTGATCCTGGAAGCATTGGAAAGAGAGTGGAGACATTCACGGAAACAAAAAATATCTAGCTGGGATGCATCAGCTGGAAGGTTTTCACTTGAGCAACTGGGACTCACTCCCATTGTGAACCTTTGAGAAACAGTCTAGAACCTCCCTTACCTAAAATACGATAACCACTAGCCGCATGTGACCCTTGAGCACTCGAAATGTAACTAGTAAGAATTGAGTTGTGGACCAGGGGCAGTGGCTGAAGCCTGTAATCTCAGCACTTCGGGAGGCCTAGGTGAGAGGATTGCCTGAGCCCATGGGTTTGAGAACAACCTGGGCAACTTGATGAGACCTCACCCCAACAACAACAACAACAAAAAATTAGCTGGGCATGGTAGCACACACCTGTAGTTCCGACTACTTGGAAGGCTGAGGCAGACAGATGGCCAGAGCCTAGCAGGTCGATGCTGGGGTGAACGTGAGAATGCGTGCCACTGCACTCCAGCCTGGGTGATGGAGTGAGACTCCAACTCAAAAAAAAAAAAAACAAAAAAAGAAAGAAAGAATTGAGCTGTGCTCCACAAGTAAAATACACATTGGATGTATAGCACTCAGTATAGAATGCAAAACATCTCATTGATAATTTTTTTTATTTTGGTTACTTGTGGATATAATCATATTTTAGACAGATGACATTAAACTAATGTATTAAAATTAACTCCACCTGTTTCATTTTACTTCTTAAAAAATGTGGCCACTAGAAAATGTAAATTTGTGACTCGCCCTATATTTCCATTGGAGGTGTAGAACATGCCTCAGAATTCTGCCACCCTACTAAATATCCTGGGATCCATTACCTCAATCAACTTTGCAGCAGAACATCCACAGTTCAGCCCAGATTATGCTGAACCAAGCTACGTCCAGTCACTTTTCCTGCTTTCTCCTCCAGGTTGTTATTGTGGAATTGTGTGTTTTTGGTCACATATCTGTCCTGCAATCCTGGAAGACACCATGTGAACAAAAACACACAATTCCACAATAACAAGCCTTTTATATAGGCACAATGCCCAATCCTATATATGAAGTGAGATAAAATTTTAAAGAATCAACTCTGTGTTCTTACCTGTCCCCAACCCTCACACCTCTTCCAGCTGTGTGATCTCTGATTTTCTTCTCTTGCAACCTAATGATCTTCCTCCCAGCCCAAAAAACAAGTTATGAGTCATCCATTGCTGCAGGGGAAGCAACTGCCGAACATGGGCTCAGGCATTCCCTTCATCTTGGCCTCCCAAAGTGCTGGGATCACTGCCCCCGGCCCATTCTTGCTAGTTACATTTCAAGTGCTCAGGGGTCACATGTGGCTAGTGGTTATCATATTTTAGGTAAGGGAAGTTCTATTCATGAAGCAGAGAATAAAAGAGGCAAATTTGTAGTTTTTTTTCTTTTTTTAAATTTTAAAGATGTGGGGTACAATTCAGGTTTAGGTATACATTGTTCATTATGCTGGTACCCTTGTTGATGAGGTGTGCCCCCCCTGGCAGCTTCCCACTACTGCGATCCCTTTCTTATAGTATTATGATAGTTGTTCAAGGTCCGCTTATGAGTGAGAACATGTGATACTCGGTTCTTTGTTTCTGTGATAGATCACTCAGTATTATAGCCTCTAAGTCCATCCAAGTTGCTGCAAAGTTCATCAGTTGTTCTTTTTGGCAATTTGTAGTGTTTAAGTTCAAAAGTTACTGGTGCAGATGTAAGACAGAAAGAGCCCGATACACAACTGCATAACTGCAAAGAAAGCTCTGCCTTCCAGACTAATGATTCCACAGGCTGTGAGATGGAGATGGAGATGGAGATGGAGAAGGAGAGAGAATTGTCCTCCACTGAAACATGGACCATAGCCCATTAGTTCCTTACCCTTGGAGACCCTAACCTGTCCTGAGGACCAAGATTAGATGACTCATTTAACTGTGGTGAGAATGGCTCATGGGCTACAGTGATGACTAGCTAAGCCCAGAGATAAGAACCTGTGCCCCAAAACTTTGTTCAGCCCTCTTCCCAAGAGAGAAACTCCCCTTCTAACAGTTCAGGGCACTTACAAGCCCCAGGATTGAAGACTTGGTCACCTTGAGGGTCTTCATGGAGTAAGTCACTTAGAGAATATTCGTGAAATAATACCTAGCCAAAATGGTCCCAGACAGAACTGACCCCAACAAGTCAAGATAGTGATAGACACATTGAGTTACACTTCCTAGGCTAGGAATATTTATTCAAAGGAAGCATCATCTTTGGAAATGTGTCTCTGTCAATTGGGACAACTTCTTATGTTAATGGAATAGCATCTCCCTTTGAAACCATCTTGTTCCCCACCCCTCTCACCACCAGTCTAGTAAATGGTCTTCCCTCAATGGAGTTTGCTTAAAGATAAATACAATTTAAAAATACCAAGTCGGGTGCAGTGGCTCACGCCTATAATCACAGCACATTGGGAGGCGGAGGCGAGAGGATGACCTGAGTCCAGGGGTTCGAGACCAGCCTGGGCAACTTGGCAAGACCTTGTCTTTACAATAAATCAAAAAAACAAGCCGGGCGTGGTGGCACATGCATGTGGTTCCAGCTACTTGGAAGGCTGAGGCGGGTGACAGAGTGAAACTCCAACTCAAAAACAAAAACAAAAACAAAAAATCCCAGGATATGATCTCACTTAGTGTCACATTATAACATATACACCTGGGCTAAAAAGCCAGACACCCAAATGAATGAATCAGAAACAGTCACTGAGAAAGGCATAAGGCTGTGTGAGCTGGCATAATTACCCACAGAGAGGTGTGTTTGGGGTACATTAGAATATACTCCATCTTGTTTTGTGGAGGCAGTTGGATTCAAAGGGGCACATTCTAAGAGTTGTTTTCTCATGCCCAGAAATTGATTGAAGACGCAGGCGGAAAACTGGCCGCAGGATTTCTGTAGCATTTGGCTTCCTTTGACCAATTTAGACATGAAACATTTCTCTGTCATCGACCCATGACCTCTGCTTTGGCTTCACTAACACTGGAAACAAGTGTTTAATGCCCTTTGTGACCCAGCAAATATTTCAGAGGGCAGCCTCTTATATTTTATGCTTCCAGTGCCAGGTGATTGTGGGCTAATGGCAGAAAAGACAAATGGAAAACATCTGGACATTTGAAAGGCAACGACCATAAACTGCTTCTCAGATACTGGAGGCTGAGCACACCATCTGTCAATGAAGGTGAAGATGGTAAATGCCTTTTGGGGTGAGCCCCAGCCACACATCCCCTGCTCCGAACCCTGCACCAGCTGCCACCACTATTCAATGGGTTCCTCCTCCCCTCATCACTGAGTGGACAAGGTGTAGATTCCGTATCCAAGCTGGACCCATTGGGTTCTCCTCCATGGAATGGGGAACTGGGCCTCTGAGGTTCTCGGGAAGTCACACCTGACGCCTGTGCACAGGCCTGAGCAAGAGAGGAGGAAGCAGAGATGCACAGAGCAGAGGAGGGAGGAAGACCCATGGCTGGAAGAGCAGTAGTGGTGCAGCCCTGGCCCCCGCCTTTCCAGGCCTGACCCCAGGCCCTCCCGAGGTCCCTTTAGGCCACGTGTTCACAGGTGCCAGGGTGTACCAACAGTAAGCCGCCAACTCTGCTTCAGTGCTGGTGAGTGTCTCTGCAAACCATGTTCCCCATCGTCCTTTCAGAAGCTCAGGCTGGGCTTTCCTGAACACAGCTGGACTCATCTCCAGAAGGGCTCTGTGTCTTAGGATCACAGTGCTCTATGCTCTTCCTTTGCATCTGGAACTCCTCTCCCGCTGAGGATGTCTTCTAGACCCTGCAGTCCATGTTCAAGAGATGGACATGTCAGCACAGGGCAGAAGGACAGCTTCCTTTTTTTCTGTGGAGGTTCCCGTGGCTCTACATGCTAAAATGTCAGTGAAATAGGGCAAAGGAGGAGAGGGGAGCCGGCTTTCCTCCCTCTCTTTCTCCATTTATTCATTCGGTTGATGCTTGATAGGCACTTATCGTGTGCCAGGCACTATGAGGGGAAACCCTTCAAAAAATGGAATTTCTTAATAAAAAATTGTGCATTTATTCTTACATGTTTAAACCTCAGTCACCTTCAAAGCGCTCTCTGTTGGATGCAATACACCTATCGAGATGCTTTTTCCACTGCTCAAAACAGTTTTTGAACTCATCCATTTTGATGCCTCTTAGTGCTTCTGATGTTTTGTGTGTGTGTGTGTTTCACCTCTTTCACACAGGCAAATGTTTCTTTTTTAGGACATTTTCATCGAGAGAAACAGCAAAAAAAAGTCAGGGTGAGATCTAGTGAATAGGGAGGGTAGGACATGGAGAAACAAGTGTTTAATCCACAATCACGGGGGTCATGCCACTTTGGTCAAAGACTGCTGAACACTCAGCACGGTGTGGGCAGGTATGCTCATCAATCACCCATCATGAAATAGGCAAAAGCGTTGAAAGAATCTTTTAAAAAAAGTTAACTGAAGCTGAACGCAGCCTCTCACAACAATGCTACCTGGTCCACTGATGCCGATGGGTTCCTAAAACACTTACCCGTACTCTAAGGGACCCACCCTACAAAAAATGATTCCTCTATTTTTGTGTGTCTCCCTCCCTTATATTTCAGATCCTGAAGGTACCGTACCTTGTAGGGTTATTATGGTTGAGGTAGTCAGGCAATAGATAAACATGCAGTTAAATAATCTCATATCATGAACAACAATGAAGCAGATAAAACAGAAAAATAGAGTGTGTGTACCCCATGTGCCTGCATGGTGGCTCCTTTAGAAGGGATATCAGGAAAGGATGTTTTGAGTGGTTTGACATTAAACAGATGTGGGAATGAGAGAGAGAGAGAGAGAAGGAACAGCCATTGGGAAATGTGTGAGAACAGCTTTCTAGAGAAGGGTGTCAGTGTATTCAAGAAGGCTGGGACCACTCCCCCTTCTTTCCTTTTCCTCAGATATTAACTGAGTGTCCACTAAGAGTCATCCGCTGGCTGGAGCAGATCATAAGAAGAATAGGACGGAGGTTTTGTTTATTTGTTTAGAGATGGGTGTCTTGCTATGTTGTTCCGGCTGGTCTCAAACTCCAGGGCTCAAGTGACCTCCCTGCCTTAGCCTTCCAAGTAACTGGAACCTCAAGTGTCCGTTATTGTACCTGGCTAGGACAGAGTTTTTGCCTTGGAGGAATGAACAAACCAGGGAAGAAGAAAGAGAAACAAGTCATTCAAATATGTGGCCAGGCATAGTGGCTCACACCTGTAATCTCAGCACTTTGTGGGGCCAAGACAGGATCGCCTGAACCCAGGGTGTTGAGGCTGTGGTGAGCTGTGATCCTGCCACTGCGTTCCAGCCTGGGCAACAGAGTGAGACAGCCACTAAAAGTAAAAAAATATATAAACAATATGTGGTTAGTAGAAGGAAGTATACGATGTTATTGGGAAGATCATGGGAGCATAGACTATCTGCCAGGTGCTTTTTTTTTGTTTGTTTTGAGTGGTTGCACAGGCTGGAGTGCAATGGCACACTCACTGCCACCACAGCCTCGACCTGCTGTGCTTAGGTAATCCCTCCGCCTCACTCAGTCTTCCAAATAGCTGGAACTACAAATGCACACCACCAAGCCTGGCTAATGTTTTTGTGTGCGCTTTATTGTAGAGATGAGGTCTCATCAAGTTGCTCAGGCTAGTCTTGAACCCCTGGGCTCAGGCAATCCTCTCACTTTGGCCTCCCAAAGTGCTGGGATTACAGGTTGAGCCACAGCACCCGGCTCAGGTCCCCTTAAACACCTGACCAGCAGCTGCATCCTTGAAGGAGGAAGCTGAGTCGCTGAAGAATCAGGAAGTTCCATTTCTTTCCACTGTGATGCTCTTTTCCTTAGATGCCTTAGAAAATCCTCCAGAACAAGAAGCTTCTTTGACCAATCCAGCAGAGCACACGCACCAAACACTAGCAGGAAAAACTAGCGGAAAGTGGAAATTGATTCAAGTAGCTGCGAAAACAGGAAAGGTGACTTTTATTTGCAGGACCAGGATGCTGACATATAAAACAACACACCCTACCCAGAGAAAGACTGAGGGCAGAGGGAAGTGCTGGCAGTCGGCCCTGGAAATGTGTAACTGTAATCCAAGAACGAAAGTTTTCCAGAACAGGGAAAAAGACTTACACAGGGTCACAGTGAACCCCTTGGTATTTATGGGACTGATTTAGGGTTTAAAGCGAAACTGTGTATTGACTTTATGGTATGACTCATTTAAATGGAACAGACTTTTAAAACCACACACATAAGGATTAAGTTTTCCATTTATCGTTGCTGTGTGGCCTTGTGACACTTAATGATATGAGTCCGAGCACATGGATGCTACCAACAGAATGTGTCTGTGTAAGGACAGGTTAGATCCTTTAAACTGTTTAAAAGAAAATGCTAGACTCTAGCTATTCTGCCCTGTGAGCCCTCAGACCACAACTGGTGGCGAGTAGGTGTTGAATGCCCGATAAGCGGAAGCAGTGACTTCAGTGGTGGGAGGTGTGAATGCCAGAACACGGCTTCGGTTTGTGGTAAACACCAGACAGGGCAGGGGAGAGAGGTGTTTTAGTTAGTCTGCCAGAATAAAATCACTTAGAGGGTGACCAGATGTCCCTGTTGAGGGAAGGTGTCACAATTGCCCCAAGAATTTGAGGAAAAAGGACCATTCTTGACTGGGATGGGTCCATGGCAGAGTTTCTTCTTTACTTGTTGAATTTGGGAAGAAAAACTGGGAGCTAGGCTCAGGGCTGCTTTCTTCTTTGGGGAACAGGTTCATTTCCATGTTCAACTCAGCAACTCCAAGGCAGGTGCTGGCCCTGGAAGGGAAGACTGACTCTGGCTCAGCACTGCTTTGAAAGGCTTGCGCCTAAATCTGGGGTTCCAATTGCCAGTAGATACAAAGTAGGGTTTCCAGTCTAAATTTTATCCACAATGAATGGGATACTTTGGGCTTTATTTGGTCTTTTGTCTTATTTCTCAATAGATTTAAAAATCAGGGTGAGAAGTGCAACTCCATGACTGAAACCCTCTAAGGATCCTGGGGAGCACCTCAAAGAGTTGTCCAGAGCTGTCAACATTAAGGTTCAGGGCTGGGCATGGTGGCTCATGCCTGAAATCCCAGCACTTTGGGAGGCCAAGGTGAGAGAATTGCCTGAGCCTAGGAGTTCCAGACCAGCCTGGGCAACTTGGCAAGACCTCGTCTCTACAATAAATTAAAAAATTAGCCAGGCATGGTGGTGTGTACTGGTAGTTCCAGGTACTTGGAAGGCTGAGGTGAAAGGATGGCCTGAGCCTAGCAGGTTGAGGCTGTGGTGGCCGTGATCATGCTGGGTGACAGAGTGAGACTCTGGCTCAAAAAAAAAAAAATTAACGTTCAGTCAGAGGCACCTGTCAATCTAGAAAGACGAGTCATATGTCAGGACAAAGGAAACACGATGTGGTTTTTGATACAATCCCCGAGCCAAAAATCACAAGGGCAGACACATTGAGTGACAGGCATAGATTTGTAGGTGAGCCAGTTCTCACCCAAGCATATCTGGGTGGCATGCTCCAGGGTGAGAATCATCTCTCAGGAGAGTTATGTCTCTGTCTCCAACCTGCGGGGAGGCCAGCGAGGTTCTTAAAACTACCAATTTCACTATGGATTGGAGTGTGCACAGCAACCAGAACCACCCACCCAACCCCACAAAAATCCCCAAATAAATAAACCCAGTGCTTTAACCGAAGGTATGGAACACATATTAGAATAGTTCCTGTTCCAAAAAAGAAAACAATAAAACAGAAGTTCTATATGGTGCTCTGCAGTGAACAAAGCACACTGGGCACTTCTTTGCTGACCCATATCACAGCCTCATCATATGGCTACAATTTTCATTTACAGTAAAGAATGAAAAAAGAGGGGGCTGGAGAGAGGGAAGCAGGAAGTGAGTTAGGTCCGCAGGGACAAGCGTGTGGGAGCACCAAGTGCAGCTACGTGTGGCCGTGTATTGCACAGTCATCTATGGTGGACCTGGAGGTATCTGCTAGGCCGTAAAGAGCACAGAATGGCAAGATTATTGTCTTCTATGTCTCTAACCACATCAGATTCCAAGGTCAACTTTTGCTACCCAAGGGGACAACAACTCTGCCACTCAAGAAATCACATTGTCCAGGTCTCACGTCCACGTCCTGCGCCCTGAGCCTCTTGTACCAGTGCTGGAGCCTCTCCTGGGGCTCTCTGGGGCAGGCATGACTAGGGTGGAAGAACATTCTATTTCCTGAGCACCCCCAGTGTACCACAAATGCACAGAATAGGATCACGTGTATTATCCTCTGACGTTCTCTTGACGACCTGTGTGGTAGGTAGGTACAGGCTGTCCTCATCTTGGAATACGAATGAAGACCTTGAGCCTCAAAGCGGTCACCTGACTTACCCAATCCAATTCTGGGGTCAAACAGCCTCTGAAATCTCTGGTAGGAACTGGACAAACTTAAAAGCTAATAAAAGGAGCCACAAGAAAGGAGAATTCATGCTGAAGACAGGGATGAAAGAGGTGATGTTGTACTTGGAAATATCTGGAAAAAAGTTATGTGAGTACGTGCCAACAATCTATTGAGTTTCCAAAAATTCAGTGACAAGTTTGCTTGAGAAGAAAGTTGCTCCAAAGGAAGTGTCCCCAGGAAAAAAAAAAAAACAGTGACTGGGGAGTGTTACCCAGTCTGGGAGCCCAAAGCAAAGCAACCACCCAGATGCTGAGAATGGAATTTTTTTTTTTTTGGTCAATGTCTTACTCTGTCACCCAGGCTGGAGTGCAGTGGCAGGATCACAGCTTACCACAGCTTTGACCGCCTGGGCTCAGGTGACCCTTCCCTCTCAGCCTCACAAGTAGTTGGGACTCTAGGCACATACCACCATGCCAGACTAACCTCTTCTTATTTTTTTATAGAGATGGGGGTCTCGCTATGTTGCCCAGGTGGGTCTTGAACTCCTGGGCTTAAGCAATGTTCCCGCCTCAGCCTCCTTCTGTGTTCCAGGGCACACAACAGTGAGCAAGCCGGGATACAATGGTGAGGAAGCTGGGTCTTGTTTCTTCCCAGGAATGAACTGTCCCACAGCTGCCACACTAGGTCTTTGGGAAACACCCTCTGGGTTGGCCTGAACTTGATCTCAGAAATGTGGCGAGGGCGATGGTGGGAGACTCCCTCTGCTCCATCTGATGGAAGTAGCTCACCCCCACCTGTATCCCAGTCATTTTCACCTTGAGCTCTAGAGTGCTCTTTCCCCGGAAACCCTGAAAACCCATCCCACGTAACCCTTAGAGGATCCCGAAGAAACTCTCAAGATTTCTTTGTATTTGATGACTTCTTTGTGTTTGGAATTCCAGCCAGAGTATTCCCATTCTTGGACCCGGATATTGGACTCATTTCAGACAACTGACAAATAAGTGTGGACTATACTGCTTTAATGAGGAGATCGAACAATTAAGATCAATGTTTATAAAAGTCTCTAGGAAAAAGCCAGAGATGAGCTAGTGTTTCAGGCTCCTAGCTTGTTGCTTTGCCAACATTATGGGGTTACGTTTGTCTTCATGGCTGAAACTGCATCAGGTCTGGGTTTCAGTATATTGGAAAGTAGGAAGGGAGAGGAGGTCATCTGGCTCTTATTTTAAGGATGTGTTTTGTAAATGGTCCACATCACTTCCGCTCACATCCCACTGGCCAGAACTTACACCATGGCCATATTAGCTGCAAGGGAGGATGGGAAACAGTCTCCTACCCAGTGGCCGTGTGCTAAGTAAAATTTCATGGGTCTGTTACTCAAAGGAGGAAGGGGAGACTGGATCTAGCTGGGCAGCTACCAGTTTTTTGTTTTTGTTTTTTTCTGTAGAGACAAGTTCTCACTATGTTGCCCAGGCTGGTCTCAAATGCCTGGGCTTAAGCAATCCTCCCACCTTGGCCTCCTAAAGTACTAGAATTACAGGCATGAGCCACTGCACCTGGCTGCTACGTTTTGGTCACACACTCTTTAGTTATTTTCCCCTTTGCCCAAATTGTCCTTGAGTCCATATGTGATTGACCATCAGACCTCATACTGAGAGGACAACAATAGATTTAGGTTAAGAGCATGCTATTGAGAGACCCAAGAAACCAATAAACTTATTTGCTATAAAAGTAGCATTTAGGTCACTATATTTCATATATCCCCACCTCATGTTCACTATATATTTTGTGTATTCCTACCTCATGTATTTTATGAAATCTTAGTACTTTAACTTAGTACTTTAAATCCTACCTCAGACCCTGTAGAATTAGGCATATGTCGGGTGCCGGGTTGTGACCAATTGTGTAATGGCGTAAGCAGTATTTGTATTTAGAACTCTTGGGTTAAGCATTGTCAGCCCCAAAT
>NW_007252147.1:1076069-1121275 GCF_000164805.1 Carlito syrichta
GTTATGTTATGTAAATGTTAAGCAAACAAGCTTTCCTAAGCATACCTTGGGATGGAAACTTAAAGGGCTAATGTAACCCTTTGCCTGCCGGCTCAGGTTACTTCATACGCAGGGACTGCATGGACCTAACTTATCTAACATTCCACTCGGCCCATTAAGTGGGTTTCTGTCAATCACGGGCAGCACCCACCAATACCAAGTGTTCCCGTACCCATTAGGAGAAATTACCCAATCATGTAAAATCAAGTTTAAAGTTCTTTCCCCTTCCTCTGTAATTGTGCATAAAAACTGCTTGCCATTATGAATCAGGGCTCTCGTCCCTGAAGCTGCTGCTTCGGGCGTGAGCCCAGACTCGAGCCTGAATAAAGACCCTCGTGTGTTTGCATCGGAGCTGGCTCTTTGTGGTCTCTATCTCTCTCATTAGAGTCCCAGGTTCAACAATACCTCATTCCCATGTTCCCTAACCTTGTGGCCCTCTCTGAATTCCCAGAGTTGGCCTAGTCCAGACTGCCAGACTGTTTTTTTTTTTTTATCCCCCTCTCCCTCTAACTCCCTGTAAGCAATTTGCAGGAAGGGACCCTTATGATGGAAGAGGGTGTCACCAAGAGAGAAACAAGATGTTGACAGTCAAGGCTAAGGCCATCCAATGCCAGACCTGCCTCTTTGACAGATTTTTGAAGGCCTCTTCTTTTTATTTATTTTATTTTATTTTTGAGTCAGAGTCTCACTCTGTCATCCAGGCTGGAATGCTGTGGCATGATCACAGCTCGCTGCAGCCCCAACCTCCTGAGCTCAGGTGATCCTTCTGCCTCAGTATCCTGAGTAGCTGGGACTACAGTCACGCCACCATGCTTGGTTAATTTTTTTATTTTATTTTTTGTAGAGACAAGCTCTTGCTGTGTTGCCCAGGATGGTCTCAAAATCCAGACCCCAAGCAATCCTCCCAACTTGGCCTTCCAAAGTGCTGGGATTACAGGCATGAGCCACCGTACCTGGTCAGACTTGTCTTGAGGCCGTGTTTACATAAAAAGCATATTCTGTTAACTTTGATTGTGTATTAAAAAGTCTCAAACTTTTCTAATATGACTATACTCATACTTTACATAAGATTGAGGACACTTCAACTGTCCATCTCAATGATGGTTATCATCATCATTTGGGGTAACTTGGGGTGTCATGAAGATCACGGGTGGCTGATACCCCTCCAAGCTTCCCTTGGGTGATAGCCGTGGTAACGGCCCAAGCTGATAAATGACAGAGTCCGGGTGTGAGATCAGCTCTGATTCTGGAATCCATGTCTTCATTACCTCCCCTACCATCCCTGTGAGTGGGCAAGAAGACGTGGCTAACTCGAGGTTTGGTTCTCCCTGAACCTGGCCTTCTATCCGAAGAGTTGGGGGTTGCTAGGCTCCCCATTTTTTTGGTGAAAGCTCTGCACCTACCGGACGGCTTACCTTCCCTCACTTGCGACCCTCTCTGGGGCCACCATTACCATTTGATTTTTACAAGCAAGACTGAGCCACAGAAACCCAAGAGGTAGATTTATCTTTCTTGCATTTCTTGAACGGCAGAGACTTTTAGCAGGAAAGTATGATAAACTCCAACTGGGCCCCTTCACTCTTCTCCAAATTGTTCTAGAAACCTGTCTCACAGCATTAGGGCAAATCTCCTATCAACCCAGCAGGCTTACTAGGTGTGACAGTGTCCATTAAATCAGACCTTTCATTCTCCCCTGGAAGGGCCCAAGGAGCTGTCACAGACTCCTTACAGACAGCAGTGATTGTGCAGCCTTCCTGGCTTCCCCTAAGGGGTCCTATTGGTTTGGACAGTTTCTGGATAACTGTGGTGACAACAGGGAGGGTTAGGATTTTACAAAGGCTGCTCAAATCTCTTTGAAGAGAATATCAGAATGCCAGTTTGTAAGAGCCTATCTCAGATCCCGACCAGAGGTGAGAGTGATTTTTCGACTGGACCCAAGTGAAAATGAGAGACTGCCCACCCCTGTGGAGAGGGGCAGCTGGGCTTATTCACTCACTCATCGATCCATTCACCCCTTTGTCCCAAAACATTTATTGGGCATGACTCTGTCAAACACCTTGCCTAGCACCGGAATGCAGTGACCTGCTAGCCTTAACTCAGGGAGCTCACTGTCCTTTATAAAGGACATACAGGGTCCGGCAATTAAGTTTGCGAACTCATCTTAGAAAAAGTACTCCATACCTTGTTGATGAATATTACTACGGTCACCTTCGAAATACTCCCTTTGGAAAGCTATGCACTGATGCCAGTGCCTAGTCCACCCATCAAAGCAATTTTGGAACTCTTTTTCTGGAATGGACATCAGAGCTGTTGTCATATTACCCTTGATGTCTTAAATGTCATCAAATGACTTCCTCTCTCTCTCTCTCTCTCCGTATATATATATATATTTTTTAAATTTTTATTTATTTATTTATTTTTTGAGTCGGAGTCTCACTCTGTCACCCAGTGCAGTGGCACACTGCTCATAGTCACCGCAGCTTCGACCTGCTGGGCTCAGGTGATCTTTCCTCTTCAGTCTTCCAGGTAGCTGGAACCACAGGCATGTGCCAACACACCCAGCTAATTTTTTGATTTACTGTAGAGACGAGGTCTCGCTATGTTGCTCAGGCTGGTCTAGAACCCCTGAGCTCAGGCAATCCTTTTGCCTCCGCCTCCCAAAGTGCTGGGACCACAGGCTTGAGCCACTGCGCCTGGCTAATATTTTATCTTGGTGTAAAGAAAAAAGTCACAGGGGCCAGACCAGGTGAGTAGGGAGGGTGTTCCAACACAGTTATTTGTACAGTGCTGCCAAGGTAAGCGCATAGTGGCAAGTTCGCAAACTTAATTGCCAGGCCTCAACAAATAAGGATGACAGCTCTGATGGCTATTCCAGAAAAAGAGTTTCCAAATACTTTGATGGGTGGATTAGTTGCTGGCGTTGGGACATAGCTTCTCAAGGGGAGTACTTCGAAGGTGGCTGTGGTGATCTTCAGCAATGAGGTATGAAGTACTTTTTCTAGGATGGTTTGTGAACCTACTTGTGGGACCTCATATGTATATAATGAGATAACTACCATATTTTCTTTTCTTTTCTTTTTTTGAGTAGGAGTCTCACTCTGTCGCCCAGGCTGGAGTGCAGTGGCACACTCACGGCCACCCCAGCGTCAACCTGCTGGACTCCGGCGATCCTTCCGCCTCAGCCTTCCAAGTAGTAGGAACTACAGGGGCACTCTACCACACCCGGCTAATTTCTGATTTATTGTAGAGATGAAGTCTCACCAAGTTGCCCGGGCTGACCTGGAACCTGCCGGCTCAAGCAATCCATTCGCCTCAGCCTCCCAAAGTGCTGAGCCTGCTTTCAAAAAGAAAAAAAAAATCATCTACCAGGTTACCAGGTAAGGGTCAGACGAACATAGTTCTTTTTTCTTTTCCTTTTTTTTTTGAGTCAAACTAAGATAGGAATAATTAATTAAAGTGTTGGTATCCCCACCCCTACTCAGGCTTGGTTTTGTCCCCTCTAAAAGGGAGCAAACACCCCCTTAGCTGAAAAACAGGTGCTCCATGGGAGGAAACGCAGGCGTGGAAGAGATGATGGCAGCGGGGAGTTTCTGGTCACCAAATCCTCAGAGCCTCCCAGATCCCAGTGTGTGTGATCTTAAATCTCCCCTACCAGGACTTTGACTCCACTTCTGGCCGCAGCCGAGGTGGAAGAAGCCAGACCTCGGGATCTGCCCAGGCCAGGGATGGGAATGGGTCCCTGGGGTGACTCGGCTGGTTCACAGACAGGTCGTAGGAAGGCTCGGTTGACTCAGAGCGTGGATGGTCCCACATGTCCACAAACCCAACCCCTGGCAGTGGCCGGTTCTTACCCCCACTTCTCAGCCAGAAGCCCGGCTGAGAAAACGACAATGACCACCTGAGGGCACACTTACTCCACACATTTTCTGCAAAAACGGAGGTGGGCAAACAAGGATGTCTGGATGGTCTTTGTTTCTGAGGCTGAACCGAGGGGTGTCTCCGGAGAAGGGGACCGGACCACACTCTCAGAGCCACAGGAGTATGGGAAAGCAGAGGTAGGAAAACATTTTACTTGGAAAATGCCTTGATTGCAATCATTTTGCCACGTTATTATTAGGGCACCTGTTTTCTTTCTTTTTTTTTTTAATTATTTTTTGAGTAGGAGTCTTACTCTGTTGCCCAAGCTGGAGGGCAGTGGCACTCTTATGGCCACTGCAGCCTCGACCTGCTGGGCTCAAGCGATCCTTCTGCCTCAGTCTCCCAAGTAACTGGAACCACAGGCGTGCGCCACCATGCCCAGCTAACTTTTTTGATTTTTTATTGTAGAGATGAGGTCTTGCCATGTTACCCAGGCTAGTCTTGAACCCATGGGCTCAGGCAATCCTCTCGCCTCCACCTCCCAAAGTGCTGGGATTACAGGTGTGAGCCACCCCACCGGGCTAGGGCACCTGCTTTCTTTTCTTTTCTTTTCTTTTGAGTCAAAGTCTCATTCTGTTACCCAAGCTGGAGTGCAGTGGCACACTTAGAGCCACCACAGCCTCAACCTGCTGGATTCAGGTGATTCTTTGGCCTCTGCCTTCCAAGTAGCTGGAACTATGGGCATGAGCCATCACGCCTGGCTAATTTTTCTTGATTTATTGTAGAGATGAGGTCGCATCAGGTTACCCAGGCTGGTCTCGAACCTGTGGGCTCACCTCAGCCTCCCAAAGTGCTGAGATTATAGGTGTGAGCCACCACGCCCAGCCTGGCACCTGTTTTTGAGGCAGAGCATAGAACGATGCTGAGAGGCAGGAGTCATTCTGCCAAATGCCACGAGGATTCGAGACCCTAGCACCACACCCACCCGCTTGTTGTGTGACTTGGCTCAGTGACCCAGTATCTCTGGGCCTCTGTCTTGTATAGGGCACTTGGGAAGGTTAAGAGAAAGTGACCCCTAACACATAGGTCCTGGCACCATGCCTAGTACTCAGAGCTTTATAAAAAGGGAGAGGGCGGTTATTACAAAACATTATTCACAAAATTTTTATTTATTTACTTATTTATTTTTGAGTCTGAGTCTCACTCTGTCGCCCAGGCTGGAGGGCAGTGGCATGATCGTGGCCCACTGCAGCCTCAACCTTCTGGGCTCAGGCGATCCTTCTGCCTCAGTCTCCTGAGTAGCTGGGACTGCAGGCACACCCCACCACTCCCAGCTGACTTCTGTATTTTTTGTAGGCATGAGGTCTCGCTATGTTACCCCGGCTGGTCTCAAACTCCTGGGCTCAAGCAATCTTCCCTCCTTGGCCTCCCAGACTGCTTGGATTACAGGCGTGAGCCCCCCCCCCCGGCCTGTTTACAAGATTTAAAAAAAAGGAGAGGGGTCAGCATGGCATCATCTGTTTGTAAACCAAATAAAGGGGGAGGGGCAACTGGAGTTCAGAGTTGTGTAAATGCTTGAAAAAGAAAAGGGTGCGTGAGGTGCATTTTGGAAAGTGGGATTGGCCATGTCAGGCTAAGCAAAGTGCCTCCAGAAAGGTTCACCTGGTCTGCCCCTCCTTGTCCTATGTGAAAATACTGCATTGTGAATAGAGCTGCAGCAAATATGTGTATGCAGGTATCTTTTTTTGTAGAGTGACTTGAGTTCCTCTGGGTATATTCCCAGTAGAGGGATTGCTGGGTCATCTGGAAGGTCAATTTCTAGTTCTTTCAGATATCGACACACTGTCTTCCAAAGAAGTTGCACTAGTTTGCATTCCCACCAGCAGTGTAGAAGCATTCCTTTTTCTCTGCAACCTTACCAGCATCTGTTGAATTGCTGGGACATATGTAAGGTCAATGTCTAGTTCTCTTAGAAATTGCCACACTGTTTTCTAAAGAGTCTGCACTAGTTTGCATTCTCACCAGCAATGTGAAAGTGTTCCTTTTTCTCCGCATCCTCGCCAGCATCTGTTGTTGGTTGCTTTATTCATGATGGCCATTCTTGCTGGGGTTAGGTGGTATCTCAGTGTGGTTTCGACTTGCATTTCTCTGATGATTGGAGCAGATTTTATTCGCATCTTCTTTTGCGTATTCAGACTGCTGTTCACCCCAGCTCAGAGGGGCCTAGTGATGGCCAGAATGTAACACTGGGCTTGGGAACGCAAGACGAAAGGAAAAACGACCAGTTAGTGAAGTATTCTAAGGGCCATGCGGGCTCCGCGGCTGACATAATGAGGAACTCAGTATTTGTGGTAATGACACATACTTGAGTTGAGTCTTAGGCAAACATATAAAAGAAACGTTATTTTCTTGTTTCAAAAGGCTATGATGGTGAGATGCATTCCATAAGTAATTACTATACAGCACTACCTCAAGGGTTGGACTCTCAATGAGTCTTAACTGCTAAAGAAAAGAAATTCTAATTGGTGACTAAGGTAGCTCTAGGAATGGCCGTTTCTGGGTTTTATACTGACAGGTGCTGGTGAAAAGCTGATTAATCCCATTCAGTCCTAAAACAGGCTACATTTGTATAGCACCGCATCGGTACCAAGCACTCTTACATAAATCCTCTCATTTAATGTTCCCAGCCATCCTTTGAGGTGTGAGAAGAACAAGGAGTATTATTACTGTCATTTTTATTTTTATTTTTATTTTTGAGTTGGTGTGTCACTCGGTCGTCCAGGCTGGAGTGCAGTGGCACACTCAAGGCCACAGCAGCCTCGACCTGCTGGGCCCTGGTGATCCTTCCGCCTCAGACTTCCAAGTAGCCAGAACTACAAGAGTGTGCTACAACCCTGGTTAATTTTTGATTTATTGTAGAGACAAGATCTCGCCAAGTTGCCTGGGCCGGTCTCGAACCCGTGGGCTCAGGCAATCCTCTCGCCTCGGCTTCCCAAAGTGCTAGGATTACAGGCTGACTTTTTGATTGTAGCCATTTTAGTGAGTATGCAATGATATCTCATTGTGATTTCGATTTCCATATCCCTGTTAACTAATGACGTCAAACATCTTTTCATGTGGTTATTAGCCATTCGTATATCTTGTTTGGAGAAATGTCTCTTAAGATCCTTTGCCTATTTTCAAATGCTCTTCTTTATTATTAAGTTGTAAGAGTTTTAAAATATATTTTAGATAGAAGTCCCTGGCCAGGTGTGGTGGCTCATGCCTATAATCTCAGCACTTTGGGAGGCCAAGGTATGAAGATTGCCTGAATCCACGGGTTTGAGACCAGCCTGGGCAACTTGGCGAGACCTCATCTCTACAGTAAATAAATAAATAAATAAATAAATAAAATTAACTGGGCATGGTGGCACGTGCCTGTAGTTCCAGCAGCTTGGAAAGCTGAGGCGGAAGGATTTCCTGAACCCAGCAGGTCACGGCTGCAGTGGCCATGAGCATGTCACTGCACTCCAGCCAGAGTGAGACTCCAACTAAAAAAAAAAAAGTCCCTTATCAGACGTATGATTTGCAAATATTTTCTCTGGTTCAGTGGGTTTTCTCTCTCTCTCTGTTTTTTTTTTTTTTTTTAGAGATGAAGTCTCCTCTGTCACTCAGGCTAGATTGCAGAGGCACAAGCATAGCTCACTTAGACTCCTGAGCTCAAGTGATCCTCCCATCTCAGCCTCCCGAGTAGTTGGGACTACGGGCATTTACCACCATGCCTGGCTTTCACTTTTTTGCTGGTGTCTTTGAAGCACAAAATTTTTAAATTTTGAGTAAGTTCCATTTAGTTTTTCTCTTGTTTCTTGTGCTTGCCTAAGAATCCAGTGCTGAATCCAAGATTATGAAGATTCACCACTAGGTTTCCTTCTAAGAGATTTCTGTTTTAGCGCTTATATTTAGGTCTTTGATCCATTTTCAGTTATTTTTTGTATATGGTATGAGGGAAGGGTGCAACTTAATTCTCTTGCATGTAAGTGTCCAACTGCCTCAGCACCATTTGTTGAGATGGCTGATTATTTCTTTTCCCCCGAATAGTCTTGGTACCTTTATTGAAAATCAGTTGACCACAGACACATGGATTTATTTCCGGACTCTCAATTCTATTCCACTAATCTGTATGTCTGTCCTTATGCCAGTACCACACTGTCTTGATTATTGTTTTGAGTTTTTGAAATTGGGATGTATGAGTCCTCCAACCTTGTTCTTTTCAATATTGTTTTGGCTATTGGGACCTCTTGAATCCCATATGAATTTTAGAATCAGCTTGTCAATTTCTACAAAGAAGCCAGCTGTGATTCTAATGAAGATTGCCTTGAATCTGCATATCGATTTGAGGAGTATTGCCATTATTAGGCTGGCAATATTAAGTCTTCTATGTGAGCAGTTTTTCCATTTACTTAGATCTTTAACTTTCAACAAGATATGTAATTTTTTTTTTTTTTGAGTCAGAGTCTCACTCTGTCGCCCAGGTAGTGGGACACTCACAGCCACCCCAGCGTCGACTTGCTGGGCTCTGGTGATCCCTCCCACCTGGTGCTTCTAGATCACCTGAGCCCAGCAGGTTGACATTGGGATGGCTATGATCAGGCCACTGCATTCCAGCCTGGGCACAGATTGAGACTCCAATTAAAAAAAAAATTTTTTTTTGTAGAGATGGCGTCTTGTTCTGTTGCCTAGGCTGGTCTTAGACTCCTGGCCTCAACCAGTCTCCCTGTCTGCATTCCTAAAGCTTAAAGATTACAGGCATGTGCCACCATGCCCAGCCTCCAGAGACTTTGACTGTTTATTTTTAAAAAATAATTTTCCCTAGTTTCACTCGGGAGTGGATCCACAGAGACCCTCATGCTGCCATGCTGGGAGCAGAACTCTTATTACTGTCATTTATGAGGTGCTATGATTTGAATGTCCCCACAAATTCAAGCATTGGGAATGTAATCCTCCGTGCAACAATATTAAGAGGCGAGGCTTAAAAAGAAGCAACAGGTCATGAGAGCTCTTGAATGGAGTCATGTCACTATCATGGGAGTGGGTTTTGTTATCATGCGCCAGGGAGAGATCAAGCGAATCTGACCCCTGGCTCCTCTCTGTCTAATGCTGCTTCTGCCTTCTGCCCTCCACCATGGCAGATCCAGTGCCCTGATCTTGGACTTCTCAGTCTCCGGAACTGTGAGCTGAATAAATCCCATTGGTTACAATTTACCCAGTGTGTGTGGTCTTGTGTTACAGCAGCAGAAAATGGATTAAAACATGAGATGAGGACAATATTCATCTATTTGGGAGATGGAGAGTGGCAGAGGGGGAAAGGAAAGTCACCCAGAATCAGAATAGTATGAACTCCTAATGGTAGAATTCCAGGGTGGTAAAGGAATAGCCTGGGGTAGATGTTATCTGTGTCAAACATTACCGGATGGAGCAACCACTCTTGTGTATGGCACTCCAGTCTCTACTTGAATGCCCTCAGGAAAGGGGAACTCCCTACTATTAATTTAGATGAACTATTAGCCCCGTGAGCAACATGGCCAAGTAAAACCAAAGCTGCTATGTCCTGCCAACGTGGGCTGGATGTACCAACAAAAGGAGAAATAGAACACAGGTTCTGCAGAATCCCAAACCACTTTGTGTCATCAGAAGGTCACGGGCAATGCTGCAAAAGGCAACTAGCTGTTTTTGGATACCAGGTGCCCAGGAGACTGCTCTAATTTTAGAATTAACATAGTGCTTACTAAAGAGGTCCAGGACTCATGGGTCTGGAATGCAGCGTTCTGTCACCCTCAGGCTGTGCATATTCATTTGATATTGTTGATTATGCTCTAATCATTTCCTGATATTGAGGGAGGGAGGACCAGACCACAGAACTGGCATGTGCCTGAGGAATTTGCCAAGAATGATGACTTACACAACTATCTTGTGAGACAGAGTTGGTGATGACCAGTGACAGGCTAAGAGCTTGTTTTTATGGTGGCGTTGTGCTGACATCCTCTGACCTCTGCAGATCCTTCCTTGCCCATCTCTGCCAGCTCTGTGCCTTGGGAGGCTCATTTCTGCTGGAGGGATCACCTTGGCCCCTCCTGCGTCTTGCAGTGTTATGGGAGCACCCACAAGATGAGAGTGAGAGAGAAGAGAGAGGGGATAAGGTTCATCTTCTCTGCTCTGAACCCTGGTCTCAGGCTGGGCTGTGGGACTGTCTTCTCTGTCCCATATACTGCAGCAACATTTCCTGTCCTTGACCTGCTAGGCCTGAGTGCTTTTGACAGCTGTGTTCTGGGAGTCTTACCACCCCTTGTTTGTACCCTCAAAACTCATACCTCTGAGACAGACCATTTGAACCAAATGGGAATGAATTCTATTTCCTACTAGACCCCTTGCTATGATCTTGCCCTGGTAACAATGCTCCTTCTGTCTCCCTCAGTTATGAAGCCAAGAAAGCAAGCAAGCCCCATGTCGCTGTCCTAGCATTCACTTTAGGGCACAGCATACACTCATCTGGTCCCTGAAAACAAAATGATGACTCTGCTCACATCCACCCTGGAATTTTAAGCGTCTGTGGATCTGTGAATCAATGCTTATTCCACAAGATCCTTCCAGAGGTAGAAGAGCCAATGTTTCTACAAAGCTAGATTGTTGCTTGGAATCAGGACTTGCTTGGTTCCTGAAATTTTTTTGCATAACTGTGAAATATGCAGAGTGTTTGTACCCTTATAGGATAGAGGGAACTTTCAGCACATGACATATAGAATCTTAGTTTATTTGTTTATTTATTTATTTATTTTGAGTCAGGGTCTCACTCTGTGGCCCAGGCTGGAGTGCAGTGACATAATCTTGGCTCACTGCAGCCTTGACCTCTTGGGCTCAGGCGAACTTTTTGCCTCAGCCTCCTGAGTAGCTAGGAGTACAGGCATGTGCCACCATGCCTGACTAATTTATTTCTTGTAGAGACAAGCTCTTACTATGCTGCCCAGGCTGGTCTTGAACTCCTGGGCTCAAGCAATCCTCACACCTAGGCCACCCAAAGTGCTAGCATCACAAGGATGAGTCACCATGCTGGGCTCTGGTTTCATTTTGAACAGTTGTCTTCTGAATTCTTTTCCCAAAGTACTAGCTAATCCATAAGCATTTTTGTCCATGAATAGGAACTTAAAACTTACTTTTAAAGGGGGAGATAGGGAGATGCCAGTCAAAGGGTACAAAGTTTGAGTTAGCTACACAAGATGAGTAAGTTCTGAAGCTCTAATGTATGGCAATGTGATTATAGTTTACAATATTGTGTTAGATACTTGAAATTTGCTAGGCAAAAAATTTGCTAAGTGAAAAGATCTTACATGCTCTCATCAAAAGAAAAAAAAAGGAAAAAAAGCAGACTATGTTAGGTGATGGATATGATAATTAACTTGATTGAGATGATTATTTCACGATGTATATGTATATCAAATTGTCCACCTTAAATCTATACCATTTTTATTTTTCAGTTATACCTCAGTAAAACTGGGAGGGGAATGCTTAGGCATAGGAAAAAGCAAGCTACCTTCTTAGGTCTGTGTTAATTTACCCAGGCTTTTTCTCCATGGCCACAGCTAAATGACACAGCTTTCTATTTATAAACAGAAGGGGCCTCCCAAGACCTGGAGACCCATTGTTGCTTCTAAGCATTCATGTCACAAGTCAGCCCAGACAATATTTACCAAGCAGTTCATACTTGTTTGAATCTCTTATTTATTTATAGTGCCAGCTACATATTTGGCACTTACACATTCTCCTAAAAGCCTGATAACCCCAGTTATCTTGTGCTGTAAGTGGCTCAGCTTTCACTGAGTTAGAAATGAGTGTTTGGAGAGTTTGGAGGGGGAAGGTGCAGGGGGAACATTCTGATTTGCCAACAGTTTCTTAACGTTAGTACGTCTGTGGAGCAGACTTGTCCGCTGCGAATTCACCACAGAGGCTGTCAGGCCGGCTCAGAGGTATCAATGATGAAAATTCTGAGTTATTTCTGGAGTAGGTGATTGATGTTTCAAATAGAAGGTGACATTTTGACGGGAGCCAAGCTTGCTGTGATAGGAGTTAATAAGGATAATGATGATGATAATGATATTTACATTATACCTTTCTTCCAAAGAACCCTCCAGTTCTTTTAATCTCATTTGCCTTGAAAATGTCCCTTTGGAGTTGGGAGGGGAAGGTGTTATTAATCTGTTCTTCAGGAAAGAAAATAGAGAGAGACTTAATGGCCTGACTTTCAGGCTCCGTTTTGGTGGTAAGAAGAGATGTTTAAATAACAAATTAAACCTGGGGAAATTAAACTTAGAGAAACACCCGTCTTTTTCAGTTCCCAGTAATCCTGTATAATGCTGCCAGATCAAGCTCCAATAATACCACTCCTTGACCCAAAGTCTTCGGGGGATCCTCACAGACTGCCAAATTCAGTCCCAAATACCCTAAGTCAGCAGGCAAGGCCCTTGACATTCCAACCTATGTTGTCTCACTATGCTCTTATGTTTATCCCGTGTCTCAGCTAGATAAATCCACTTGTTTGCTCCTTCTGTCTGCACCGGGCACCCCATTCTCCTTTCATAATGTTCATTGCATTTCCCATAACTTGTTTAATGTCTGTCTTTCTTGTTGCATATAAATTCCAGGAAAGCAGGGTCTGTTACAGTAAGTCTCTTACATACGAACCTTCAAGTTGTGAACTTTCAAAGATGCAAACGTGTATTCAGAGTCCAGTCACGTAAGTTAGTTCATGTGTCTGGTGTACATTGCTGCATGTGTGCATTCTCTGCAAGTAGTTATGCTTTTGTGTACTCTACTGTTGTTGTATACAAGTACTGTTGTTTTTATGTATTATTTGTGTGAAAAGTATTATAAACCTATTACAATTCTGTACTACTTAGAATTGTATTGTATTAGTTGGGTATTGTATTAGTGTTAGTATTCTTGAAGGAAAAGGGGCAGAGCTTCCCTGTATTAGTTGGGTATTTAGGCTAACTTTGTTGGACTTATAGACAAATTGGACTTACGGATGCACTCTCGAAATGGAACTTGTTCGTAGGTAGGGGACTTACTGTGCCATTGTATCCCCAGGGCCTAGTGGAGTTAACTGGCACACAGTAGGTGCTCAACAAATACTAGTTTCTGGTGTGCAGTCTATGCTCTCCCACCTCCATAACTTTGCTCCTGTTATTCCCCCAGCCTGGATGGGCCGCACCCCGTTCTCGACCCACTGAAGTCAGTGCCCTCCTTCCAAGCCCAGATCCAGCTCTGACTCCTCTGTCTGGTCTCCCCGATTTGGGCACAGCCATAGCATTGTTCTTGGATAGTTCTTCCTTTCTGTTCTATTGTAATCCCTTGTGTGCTTGTGTCATCATCCTTCCCTGTCCCTCCCAAACCATCAGCTCCCGAAAGACAGGATCTGCACTCCAGAGCCTGGCAGAATGTGGGCACTTGCTTTTTTGTTTTTGTTTGAATTGGAGCCTCACTCTGTTGCCCAGACTGAAGTGCAGTGGCAGGCTCCCGGCCACCACAGCCTCGACCTGCTGGGCTCTGGTGATCCTTATGCCTCAGCCTTCCAAATAGCTGGAACTACAGGTGTATGCTACCACGCCCGACTAATTTTTTATTTATTGTAGAGATGAGATCTCACCAAGCTGCCCAGGTGGGTCTTGAACCTATGGGCTCAGGCAATCTACTCACCTTAGCCTCCAAAGTGCTGGGATTACAGGCTGAGCCACCAAGCCCGGTCGGCACTTGCTAAATATATGCTCACTTGTCCAACATGGTTTTTGACCAGCACTCTTCAGTCAGCAAAACTCCCACTTCCAGAATCTGCAGCTTGTCATGAGTGGATATTTTTCTTGGTTTTATTATACTTTCCCTCCTTCCTCTGGAGGCTGGGAGGAAGATCCGTCAGGGAAGCCCTGCCCCTTTTCCTTCAAGAAGTATCTCCCTTCGTCTTCTATCAGGAGCATTGTACTGTGCCACTTGGGTGGACGGCTGGTTCCATTTCCCACAGGGACACAAAGCAGGTGGCATCTGGCATTTTTTAGCTTCATTGCCGATGCCAATGTCAACCTAAGTAATGCAGAACTGATCAACATAACGTCCACTGAGAAGGGGCGAGTAAATCAATGACCACCCCCAAGGAATTTTAGTAACTGGTCTGTGCATCTGGTGAACATTTACACGTACCTTTCAGTTGTGATAAGAATACACCAACCTGATCCATCTCTTCTACGCAGCACAATTTTGATAGATTGAAGACCCCGAGCTAACAGCAGTGTGAGCACACTGACCATCTGTGATATAACACTCCGAGTGATGTAGCACGAGCCAATCAACAACCGTGTTGTGGAATATTCAGGATTGTTGAAATTGATGATGAGGGTCTATATTTATTGAGATGGAAAGATGTCCAGAATATATTGCTAAGTGAAGGAAGCAGATGACAGAACAGTGTGATTATATAAAATTATTCAATATTTCTATGTATTTATAGATCTGTGGATATTCTTTGAAATGTTAATAGTAGTTATCTGTGGGTGATGAAATTTTGGGTATACTTTTTCTTTACTGTTTTTTTAACTGTTGTTTTTATAGTTTTTTGTGTTGTTCAAATTTTATTTTACAGTGAGCAGTTATTATTTTTACAAGCAGAAAAAGAAAACAATTCCGCTCTTTTAGCTTGAAAAAAATAGTTGGAAATAAAAACCCTCATTAAGAAAACTTCCAAATTTCTTTAAGGATGCTTATCATAAAACGGATAAATAAAAATCAAACTCTTGCATACATGGAGACGAAATACCCTTCGCCTGTCCCATAACTGAACTGTGTACTGGGCTGATAACAGTGAACAGCTGAAGGGATGCAGGGGTGCTGGGTATGAAATACAGGTGACAGCAAGCTCTTCTGACCTAGCGTGCATAATTAGCATACTTCTTTTTTTTGTAGAGATGAGATCTTGCCCTGTTGCCCAGGCTGGAGGACAGAGGTGCAATCAAAGCTCACTGCAGCCTTGAACTCCTGGACTCAAGCAATCCTCCCACCTCAGCCTCCTGAGTAGCTGGGACTACAGGCACACACCACCACTGTACCTGGCTATTTTTTTTGAGTTGGAGTCTCACTCTGTCGCCCAGACTGGAGTGCCTCGACCTGCTGGGGGCTCCGGCGATCCTTCCATCTCAGCCTTCCAAGTAGCTGGAACTACAGGCGTGTGCTACTACACCCGGCTAATTTTTGATTTATTGTAGAGATGAGGTCTCGCCAAGTTGCCCAGGCGGGTCTCGAACCTGCGGGCTCAGGCAATCCACTCACCTCAACCTCCCAAAGGCGCAGGATTACAGGCTGAGCCACCGAGCCTGACTGTACCTGGGTATTTTTAAAAAATTGTTTTGTGGAGACGGGGTCTCACTATGTTGCCCAGGTTGGTATCGAACTTCTGGCCTCAATGATAATCTTGCCTCAGCCTCCCAAAGTGCTGGGATTATAAGTATGAGCCATCATGCCTGGCTGATATGCATTCTTCTTAAATGTTTGAAGTATGCAATCTCATGTCACAATATCATTTTCACCCAAGCTTTGATGGCAGTTGATTTACAGCTACCACATTTCTATTTTCATAGCTTATTGGGCAAGAGAGAAAACATCCCATGCCTGATAATAAAGAAACGATGACTTCATTCCCCATGGCAGTTTCTATTGCAAAAAAGAGACATACACTGTTGACCACAGTACAACTCAAACTTTATTCCATCATGATTGGCGTACATAGAGGCTTGGGACAGCAAGAGACTAAAAATCTGTGCAGAACTCCTCTGGACTAAAAGGCCGCGAAAGGCATGACTGGTTTTGGCACACACAGCAGAGAACTATACATTGGCTGGAACGAGGTGGTCAGGAAAATAAAACGCATACATCTAACACCATGTTGAAATCATGTCTGAGTTCTGTAGAATGTTAAAGAGTAAATAATTACAGAGACTAACATGCAACTCTTTATCTCACATTATTCATCTACAGACTATTTTCCCTCCTTGGAGATGAAGAGATGACCTTAGTAATCTGTTCACAGTAGCTTAAAAGAACAACCAATACACATTCGCAAGATCTGCCTGCTGGCTTCTATAGCAGTTCATTCTAGTTGAAGAAATAAAGCTAAATAATGTATTTTCTCTATATCATCCTTTCATTAAAGTGAATCATGTCAAGCAATAATTCTGGCTTACTTAACTTTGACTTGCTTAAAATAGAATTCCTCATGCCTTTATAATGTCAAAAAGCAGCTTCTGTTAGTTTATCTATCCTTATAAGTCACAATGGACAAGAGACAGGCCTACGGAAAGGTAGCTTTCCTTTTCAAAGATAATATTATGCTAATGAGAACATCAAAGAGGTGATACTACCATGCTGCATGTAATTTGGGTTTTCACACCATCCTATCACATAGGGAGTTCAAAGGAGCCAGCCTGGTAGGTAAAGGAGCAGTGCAGAATAAAATGCAGAAGAGGCACATGGAATCAGAATCGAAGTGATTTCTCAAGACAAAGAGAAGAAAAGATAGAAAGAAGCAAAGGAAAGGGAATGTTAACAACAGGCTTGTGCAGGACCAATTATTACAAAGAAAAAAATCTATCCATTTGCAGTAGACTAAACATAACAGAGAACAGTTCTTTGATTTGGGATGTTAAAAGTAAAGATATTAAAAAGCATATGCCAGGAAACCTAAACCGGCTGATTGGGCCATTTCCCCTCTGGTTGTTTTTGAGATGTTGAGCTCTCACAGGGGGAATTTCTGCTTTTGTCAGCGCAGGGCCAGATTTAATCCAAAAGGGCAGCCATGGCTGCCAAGAACAATTTGTCTTTGTTAACCTGAGCATGTGGCTAACACTCATTCTCTCTCTGGCAAGGAGATTTGATTCATCCACGGTGAGGTGGTTCGAAATATGACAGTGACCAAGACGTGGTTCATTCATGGCATGCGCGTGATTAGATATTTGCATGTGATAGATGTTTGAAAGTTAAGCAACCAGGAAGAGAAGGAGGAGAAGGAACTTTTTCAAATTTCTGGTATAAAACTGTCCAATAAATGAGAAAGACAGATGGTGGTTAAAGAGGCCTTGATTTTCTCAGAGCTTCCTCACTTCCATGTCTGGGCGGGGGGAATGAATAAAGCAATTCTCTCTTGGTCACCAACATACAAAATGTTTGACTGTAAATATAAAGATGATTAGAGCAAGACCTGAAGCTAAATTCCTTAATGTCCCAGATTCCTAATCTTAAACAACAAGCCACAGGCAATGCAGGAAAGGTGAGGATGACTAGGAAGCTGATGACAGGCCTACAACAGCCACCATTCCTTGGAAAGTACCGTCTTCCTGGCCTGCTCATAGACAGACTCTTCCGGGGTTAGGTAAAAGAACTCTCTCTTCCTTCGGTGTGGCATTGTTCTTTGTAAGAGACCTATACCAGTTGGAAGTTGTGTAATTTGAAGGCTAGAGAAGAGAGAATTTTTCACTAAATTCCACAGTGAATATTCATGGATATTTCACGGTAGAATTGTCCATTGTCTACGGTTGGTTTCAAGCATCAAGTCGAACACTTCCTGAACTTGATCCTTGACCATAAGGAGCTGTTCCCTCTCGTTCACACCAGACTACCAGTAATTGTTTTTAGATCCAATGCCTCTTTTGAAAGAATTGACTTTGCTAGACCAGGATACATAGGAAATAGGGTGAGTCAGAAAAGAGGAAATATAAAAGAACCAAAGGATTAAAAAAAAAAGGTCCTCCAAGGTCATATATGGCCAGCAATGAAGCAAGAATTCATGGAATGTGACTTCAAGACTTTCTAAGACATTGTACCCATGGGGTGTTTCCAAGCTTCTTGATCTGTGATCTCTTAGCAACCTTCCGGCGCTACCGGCGCTAAATTTGCCTTCCAAGGTGTGGTGCCCTACTTCTTCTGGAATTTAGATCTCTGGGGCAAAGCCCGTCAGGATGTGCCTCTGTGTGGTTCACACTTCCCCAAACAGCAGCTCTGATTTTGTCACGATTCTGCCCCTGGTGGGGGTTAAGGGGAGGGCTGGTAGTGACAGGTGTAGTCTGGGGCAGAGGAGACCAGTGGCAGAGAGGCTGGACCTACAGGAAGGTATCTGGAAGGCAAGACCTTGGATTTTTACCCAAGGTCAAGGTGGCTGGATAGAAGTGGGGAAGATACAAGAAAGTAACTAGGTAAAACGCTTTCAGAGTTCGGAATAAAAATGAGAGAAAAGGGGAGATTCCCCGGATCAGGGAATTTCACAAGAATCAAACATGATTCATGATATAGAGAAAAAAAGAAAACCAAGCTTATCTGACTGATCAAGAAGACATTCTTCGGAATATATTGGCAACTAAGCAATTTTCACACCGAGGATACAGACACCAAAACAAGTGTTTCCGTACTATTATTAATCACATTTCAATAATTCATTAGTTTCTATATTTTCTAGATTGCTTAATTCATTTAGCAAATCCACAGCTTAGGTACCACCGTGGGGGGAGGGAGTGAGGGAGGGAGAGGGGGTGCAGAATGAAGCAATTAAACTTAGAATTCAATTTTTGTAAACAAGAGTTAGTAGCACAGTGGCACAGTAGATTGTCAAGGAAAACAATGGGAAGGGGACAGAGTCATCGGCCTCGCCTGTGCCATCTTGCCGGCTGCCAGGGGGAGGACTCTGCAGCTCAGGAGTCTATCTTCTTGTTAATGAAAACTGAGCAGCAGGTGAGCAGCCCGTCCACCTTTTCCAGTTCAGAATTGCTTACAGGGATCAGCATATGGTCCTTCAGTTTCTCATAAACCTGCAGCGAGAAGCGAGGGAAAGGAAGAGGAGAAGGGTTACGTTTCTGCCTGGTTTACCGGCCCCAGGTGGAGAGAATCAATTTAGTTTGTGCATCTAGGCTTTTCACTCTTTGACTCCCAAGACACAGGGGCAATCTCGGCCACACACATGCCCACGCTCATTCCCACGGAGCTGGTAGCCATAGGTTAATCACTAGCTCTAATGCTTTAACCTCAAGGCCAACGACATGTCCGAAATATAGTTGTGGCTAGAGATGTCTTTATTCGGCCACTGTCATTGCCAGAGGAGCATCACATGAATGTCAGTGGCTGTGTGTCCAGTCTGAATATTATTCTCTCTTTGTTTTAAAACCCTCTCAACTATAATGTTTCCTTCCTTACCAACACCACTGGAAAAATCTGACAAAATATAATTTAAGTAAAGTATTTCAGGTCCAACTGCTTTTAAAGTCCAGGTGTGCATTTTATTAGCATGTTTCGACGCGAATAGAAAGCATGTGTCAAAACTTCAAATGAACAGTCCATAGATTTTTCTCTGATGATCAAACAAAGCACGTTTTAAAAAACAAAATCATGAGAATATGCACTGCTTAAAAATACTCTGTGCTTTTTTTTTTTTTAGGAAGCACTGTGCTCCTTAAAATTCAGCACAGCGGTTAATTAAAAATTCTGGAACCAGAGACGGTAAGGTCCCAAACCCAATTCTGTCAAGCTGCTATTAAAGTACTATTTCAGTCAAGTGACATTCCCTCTGAGCCTCAGTTTCCTTCTCTGTAAGACTGTCATGGTAATACTGCCCCTGTAGGGCTGTTATAAGGATTAAATAAGATAAAACACCCAGCATGCTCAGCGCAATGCCTGGCACAGGGGAAGTCCTCAGTAGACAGGGATGTTATTAACGGTATCATTATTGTTGACAGGTGCAGGGCTGAACTGGGAAGCAGTGAATGAGCCTAGGGTGAGCAGTTGATCCGTGTGGCTGAAGAGCACACGAACAATCCAAACCTGGATTTCTCAAAGTGGGTTCTGTGACCCGGGTGCTTGTTGACATTGCAGGTTCTAAGGTGGGGTCCAGGAACCTATATATATATATATATATATATATATATATATAACAACTTTGATTCACATTAAAGTATGAGATCCACTATTCAACTGAGAACTGGTCGAGCCCTAAGCTGACCTCAGAATCCCTATTTTCCTCAGGTTCATACTTTCAGCTATGGAAATAGAGACATTTTCTATTATTCCCCCCCACCCTTTTCTTTTTATCTGCTTAGAAGTAGGCTGTGATTAGAGGGTAAACCTAGTAATTACATAGTATTACATATTTTAAAGGTGGCACAAAATACTTTCTAATATTTGCAAAACTTAAGATGAAAAACAAAGTCTCTTCTGTAATGGCTAGCATCCGTATCACGTTCTTCTGGGCAGAAATGAAGATGCTAGATGAAGGGCCTAGAAGTCATGGATACTTGACGAGTCTATGGATGAGCTCTGTTATATCTGCTTAGTAGGGACAAATGGAAATGATTGAAGTATTCAGATGAGACAGCTCCGAGGACAAGGGAGACTTCCTTCGACCGGGAAAGAATTCCAGCTCCAAGGGCAACTGCCTTATTGGAACCCAAATGCAGAGACTGTTGGAGGGATCCATTGGCTGACTCCAAGAGGTATTTCTTCCTACGCTATCTTTTCAACAAAGAGCTTTTTGCTCCCGGTGATGTGCGGTCACCTCTTTTTGCAGACCTGACAATGAGCACCCCCCCACTCTGGGTCATTCATTCTTCTCTGCCTCAAGAAACAAACGACCCTTTCTGAGGGGCAGCTCAGATCTGTCGACAACAAGAACACAGCTGACCATCTAACTGTAGGTCTTTATGCTTAATGAGTATCTGAGTGTGGGAAGGTACATCTAATCAGAGCTGGGGCACAGAGTTGAGTGATCAGAGTACTTATTTGAAAAGCTTTGAATACCAGGCACGATTGTCTCAATTACCGTGCATGCATTAGTGACCAATGACATGAATGAGAAAAATGAGTTCAAGAAATTTTCCTTGTGCCCTGAATGATATGATTCTTTCTGCTTTCTTCATGATGTGACATGTACAGAGGAAAAGGAAGCTCCTGTTAGTCACTCTACCATGAATGAATCCCCAGGGAGGCCTGCCTAGCTGCAGTGGCCAGGAGGGATGCTTTTATTTTTTACCTTTGCACTTTCTGGATACTCTTCTAGGGTTCGATGCAGTAAGACGTGACCTTTGCTGGGGATGTTTAGGTATATACAGTTTGCTGCTGTGTCATCAGGTACGGTGAGTTTGTCATAGCGGTGGTCACTCATCTGTTGCATGATCTATAAAGAGAAACAAAGCAAGCCTAAGTAGAGTGTCTCCGACACTTTCAAGCAGGGAAGACAGCATGGTGGGGCACAAACTTGCCACCGGTTCTTTAGACCATTCTTCTGTTTCTAGATCCTGTCTGCTACCTCCAGTTACTTAGAAGCAGAAGAGGGAAACCTGATTCAGCAATGAATCTTTGGAAGAATTGCAAGGATTCTTCTTGATTTAAAGTATGAGCTTGTCTCTCTCTCTCTCTTTTTTTTGAATTGGAGTCATACTCCGTCGCCCGGGCTGGAGTGCAGGGCACGCTCATGGCCATCCCAGCATTGACCCGCTGGGCTCAGGCGAACCTTCCACCTCAGCTTTCTAAGTAGCCGGAACTACAGGCATGCACGACCACACTCGGCTAATTTTTTTTTTTTTTTTATTGTAGAGATGAGGTCTTGCCAAGTTGCCCTGGCTGGTCTCGAACCCGTGGGCTCAGGCAATCCTCTCACCGCAGTCTCCCAAAGTGCTGGGATTACAGGCTTGAGCCACCACACTTAGCCTCTCTCTATTTTTCTTTTGAAGGTTCTAAAGCTATTAATTTTCTGGTTTTTGTTCATAAGACCTATCAGTAAGATGTAAAATGGCCACATATATAAAAGACCCAGCAGAGGTTTTGATGATGTTTTTGGTTGAGTAAGAAGGGCTGCCTTGGACTATAGGAAAGGACCATAGCCATCATCAGAATGGTCAATAATGTGACTTAGCAATAAACACACACACACACACACACACACACACACACACACACACACACACACACAGTGCTCTTCCATGTATATTGAAACTGAATTCACCTGTTTGTTGCCAGTTGCTGCCCCTAAATACAACAGCCATAAAAGTCACCTGGGGAGAATGATAAAATCACATCACCCCTTGGGATTCTGGTTTAGTCGATTTGGGCTGAGGCATAGGAACTTGTATTTTGAAAGACCGACCTCCTGATAAATCTGAGGCAGAGAGTCCCCAGACCACAACTGGAGAAAAACTTACTTAGCAGATCTATTCTTCAAATGATGAGCAGATTAGTACCTTAATATAAAATAACTTAGAAATAATACAGAAACGAACACCGTACCAAATTTAAACTATTGATACCTCATCCTTGCTGCCTCAACACAACCAAAGCAAAATCCTTAAAAAACATCTTCTTCCTCCAAACAACAAAACATCCCAACACTAAAAACAAAAGCAAATATTATCGCGGGCTGAGCCATGTGTACACTCTTTCCATTCTTTACCAATACCCACACGTTTTTAAGGAATCTGCTGAACTGTTAAGCCAGCAAGGTAGATAGAACATGATCTTTTCCACAGTCTTGTTCTAATCTTCCTTTCCAGCCAGGTTTCCTTTTATTCTTCAGTATTTGTGTGGGCATGTGCTCTATATTACTAGGCAGACTTGCCCACTCAGTCTTGGTGGCATTGGACAGTAGACTTACGGTATGGAGATTGCATGCTTCCTGTGGGAAATCCATTCCTGAGAGAAAGTAACGCGTGGCACACAGTAAACCCTTCCTGACTCACCTATCAGGTAAATCATTCACTTCTAGTGTGGATTATGTCAAAGTTGGAGAGAAGAAAGAAGGAAACGTCAGAAACGGGAATGACCTCAAGCACTATATGAAAGGTGGAGATATACCAAAAAGAACAGGACATAGACCCAGTTTTCCAAGCGATTACAGTCTAATGGAGGAAACTGACAGACAGACAATTACATCACAATAAGAAAAAACATGGCGCCACGCTACACATTTTACGAGGGGAACTCCCCCAAACCCAGAATTTATTTATAAAAAATTGCATATTTATTCTCACATGCTTAAACTTCAGCTACCCTCAAAGTACTCTCCGTTTGATGCAACCCATCTATCAAGATGCTTCTTCCACTGCTCAAAAGACATTTTTTAACTTGTCCATCTGGATGCTTTCTAGTACTTCTGCCATTTTTTGTTTCATCTCTTCCACACTGGCAAAATGTTTCCCCTTGGGGCTGTTTTTTCATCCAGGAAACAAAAAACAGTCGCTCTGGGCGAGATAGCGTGAATAGGGATCTTGCTCTTTTGGGTCAAAAACTGCTGAACACACAGCACAATACAGGCAGGGGCACTGGGATGGTGGAAGAACTAGTCACCTTTTTGCCACAACTTGGGGCGTTTCTTCTGCAAATCATGATATAACCTTCTCTATACTTCCAGATAAAAACTTTGGTTAACCATTTGATCTGGAGGAACAAAACCCAAGTGTATTATAAGGGGCCCGCCCCCCCCAAGACAATTCCAGTGTTTTTTGGGTCTCCCTGGTACATTTATTATTTAATCTCAAAATTCTCATTTCATAGACGAAGAAACTGGACTGAGAGAAGTCAAATAACTTGTTCAAGGTCATCCAGATGGATTCGAGTCCAGATCTGTACAACTGAAAACCTTCCTTAATCATCTCTCTTTGTCTTTCTTGACCTTCGTGGTGGCGGCTGATCTCTTCCTCCTACAAACTACCATAACACCGGCTTTTCTGCACTCATTTGGTGCTTATTGTTTATTCTCTGGCTGTACTATAACTTTTTTCATATGTAATCCTATTATGACATGATGCAGACTTGACTGGACATCTCTTTTTATTTTTATGAGTTGGAGTCTCACTCTTGTCGGCCAGGCTTGAGTGCAGTGGCACACTCATGGCCACTGCAGCCTCTACCTGCTGGGCTTAGGCGATCCTTATGCCTCAGCCTTTCAAGTAGCTGGAACCACAGATGTGCGCCACCATCCCTGGCTAATTTTTTGATTTATTGAAGAGATGAGGGCTTGCCAAGTTGCCCATGCGGGTCTCAAACCCCTAGGCTCAGGCAATCCTCTCGCCACCACCTCCCAAAGAGCTGAGATTACAGGTGTGAGCCACCGCGCCTGGCAGGATTATCTTTCCTAAGCAAACGAACAACATATTTGACTTAGCCCTCTATAGAAAATGGATATGCCCAGAAATAATATGAAGAAGCTTAAGAGAAAAAAAATCCAGACCTCAGTAGCTCTCTTCTATGATGAGTTGCTATTTAATTAATCCTTACACAGACTTTCTTTTTTCTTCCCAAAACACAAGAATAGTAGCTTTGATGTATTATTGTCTGAGAGGGACACACAATAAAACCCTGAGCTGAGTGCTACTAGCCTTTGAATGTAAGCTAGCTTTCTTTTTTTTACTTCTTGGTCTCCTCACTTGTAAAATTGGGATCATAACAGTCTTTCATATAATTATTATGAAAGTTAAATGAAGATAAGGTATACAATAAGATACAGTAATAAGGCCTTAATAAGATACTACTATTTTATGACAGCATGAGCAGACAAACCACGTTCATGTTTCCTATCTGTTACCCATTGATTTTTCTGGCAAATTTTGACCTTTAACCTCATTCTTAAGATAATCTGTTTTGGCAGTCAATCCTCATTCTTAAAACCACATAACACTGTACCTACCATATTCCTATGGTGGCTTTTTATTTTCTTTGAGTCAGAGTCTCACTCTGTCACCCAGACTGGAGTGCAGTGGCATGCTCACGGCCACCACAGCCTCAACCTGCTAGGCTCAGGTGATCCTTCCGCCTCAGCTTTCCAAGTGGCTGGAACCACAGGCGTGCGCCACCATGCCTGGCTAATATTTTGATTTATTGCAGATATGAGGTCTCGTCACATTGCCCATGCTGGACTCTGGCAATCCTCTTGCCTCCACCTCCCAAAAGTGCTAGGATTACAGGCGTGAGCCACTGCACCCGGCTTCTTTGGTGGTTTCTTCAGTCTCCTTCTTTCGGAGACCTATACTGTTTAAAACATAATTCAGTATCTTGCAGGCTTAATATTCTTCTACCTAGGTTCCCTAGAGAGAACTGCTATAAAGTTCCCTAAAAACGAGGACATATCTTTTATTTTTTATTATTATTTTTAATTTTTTTATTTTTTGAGCTGGAGTCTCACTCTGTCGCCCAGACTGGAGTGCAGTGGCATGCTCCCGGCCACTGCAGCCTTGACCTGCGGGGTTTGGGCGATCCTTCTGCCTCAGCCTTTCAAGTAGCTGGAACTACAGGCGTGCGCTACCACTCCTGGCTAATTTTTGATTTATTGTAGAGATGAGCTCTCGCCAAGTTGCCCGGGCGGGTCCCGAACCCGCGGACTCAGGCAATCCACTTGCCTCGGCCTTCCAAAGTGCTGGGATGACAGGCTGAGCCACTGAGCCCAGCCGAGGACATATCTTAATACGAGAGTTTTTGTGCAGTCTCCCTCTCTCTTCTTTCAGACTGCTGGCTCATTGATGCAGGTCCGGGCCAAGTGGGATGGACAAAGCCTGGGCTTTAGAGTCAGAAAGGTCTGGGTCTGCAGCCTTAGCTCAGTCACACACTCATTGTGTGTTTTTGGGAAAGTCACTCAAGCTCTCTGAGCCTTGATTTCCCCAGCTGTAAGATGGGCTGGCTATGCTATACTATTACCTCTAGGGTAACTTTGAAGATTATTTAAAAAAAACAAAACAGATGATGTATTCAGGAACTTAGCACAGGTTCCTAGCACATATTAAGCGTGTAATAAATATGAGTTGCCTTCCTTCTTTGTTTTTTGCGAGGCACTTGGCATATAGCATGCGACTAACATGTTTGTATCTAATTGATTAATGAATCATTCGTCATTCCTTCTGCCATTTCCAAGGATATAGAGAACCTCGGGAGGATACTGTGATGAACTGTGTGATTAATCACGTATGTAAACAATTGGATTTCCTCAGAAAAACAAGATGTGATCTATGTCCAGAAACAGAAATATATTTCATTACTTAGCATGACGCCTGGCTACAAATCAAGGAGTCCAAGCTTTATTTTTTTCTTAAAGCCATGCAGAAGGGCACTGTCTTCTGTGGTCCCAGTGCAAATGACTTTGAATGACAAAGTAAGACAACAGGAGTGGTGGAGCTGGGGTTCACTAGACAGTATGTAGCAACAAAAGACACTAAAGAAAGAAAAGAAAAAATTTTGTATACAAAAGGGGACCCCCCCAAAACTGGAATTATCTTTTGGAGGGTGGGCTCCTTCTAGTACAGGTGTCCCCCAGTAGATAAATATTCTAGGAATCCATCGGCATCAGTGTACTCACTAGCATTGTCGTGAGAGGCCGTGCTCAACTTCAGTCAATTTTTTGGGGAGAGTCTTTCAACGTGTTTGCTCATGTCATGATCGTTGATTTATGAGCACACCTGCCCAGACCATGCTGAGTGTTCAGCAGTTTTTGACCCAAAACAACATGACCCCGGTGCCCCACCCTCCCGATTGACTTGATCTCTCCCTTAGTGGCTTTTGTTTCCCTGGGTGAAAAAAGGCCTCAAAGGAAAACGTTTTGCTGATGTGGAAGAGGTGAAACAAGAAATGGCAGAAGTACTAAAAGGCATCAAAACTGACAAGTTCAAAACTGTTTTGAGCGGTGGAAAAAGTGTCTTGATAGGTGTACTGCCTCAAACAAAAAGTACTTTGAAGGTCGCTGAAGTTTAAACACAGAAGAATATATACACAAATTTTTATAAATAAATTCTGCGTTGTTTTGGGTCCCCCCCTCATATTTTCAAACAGAACACATAAGCCTCCGTCAATTTGTGACTTTTCTAGCTTCTGGTGGGGGCATTCCTAAAATAACTGACATAAGGGATAGTATCCAACTTAGAATTGTTTGAGGATAGTTTTATTACCGGGAGGAAAGGAATGATAATATCCTTAGTGGGGAAATAATGTAATGCTGGGGCTATAAGGAATAATTTGCTGATAAATTCGAATGGGAGTTACGCTGAAAATAAATGTCTTAACAAAACTACCAAAGCCACCTCTGGAGAAGCTTTTCAATTAATTTATCAAGACCCTAGGGTTATCATTTAGTAAGAGTCCAGAAACCCAGTAGGCAGACTGACTTCTCCCTGGGTATAAGTGGGGCTGTCTCTGCACACAGTTGGGATTTGTGAAGCTTCTCAGCACTCGCTCTTGCTCAGTCTGGCCAGCATGCTGCTTTCCAGGTGCAGACACGGGACTGCACTCTGTCTGAATCTCTGCTACTTGTGTGCTTTTGAAGGTAGACCAGATGGTCAGTCTGTTCATGTCTGCAGAATCAAGTTTACCTGAAAAGTTCAGGATTTCGTCCACACCACTGAGAGGCAGTGTCCTGAGCCAGAGGCTTACTATTTTTTTTTTTTTTTTTTTTTTAACTCAGTCTCACTCTGTCGCCCAGGCTAGAGTGCAGTGGCACACTCACGGCCACTGCAACCTCAACCTGCTGGGTTCCCGTGATCCTTCCACCTCAGCCTTCCAATTAGCTGGAACTACAGGTGTGAGCTAACATGCCTGGCTAATTTTTTTGCTGTATTGTAGAGATGAGGTCTCACCAAGTTGCCCAGGCTAGTCTCGAACCCCTGGGCTCAGGCAATCCTCTCGCCTCAGCCTCCCAAAGTGCAGGGATTACAGGCTTGCGCCACTGCACCTGGCCGAGGCTTACTATTACATAATAAATAGGACCCCAGTGATTTAAGGACCCCAGAGAGGTTCTTACAACATGGTCCGTACAGCTGCTGTTCCCTGGTCAAACCTAGACACACATAAAACAAAACCTACAAAACCTCCTATTCCCATTGGCTTAATTTTCTAAACTTTTGGGAGAACTGTGGGTAGCAAATTTTTGCCCAGTGCACTCCAACTTGGTACTCCCAGCACTCATAAGTACCAGATAGTTGCCAGTTGATTTTCCAGTTTCATTCATGATTGCGCTCTTTATCCATAGGTTAAAAACAATTAGCCATGTCTCTTGGTGCCAAATGAGTTGAAAGAGAAAGAGGGATGGCGAGGCCATACCTCCCGGGCCTGACTCTACTCACCGGTTCCATCACAGTCTGGGCAAATTCCCCACCTCTCAAGCCTGACTCATGCATGTCCGGTGGTGACTATGAGGCAGAAACATGGCCTGTCGTGCATTCCAGAGGAAGTGTTCTCAAGGATTGTTATCAGTGCCGACTTCTTGTTTATCAGGGAGGAAACAAACTAAAATCTCCAAGGTTGTGCCTACCTAAGCAAGTGCCAGGTGTCACCCAGCTTAACGGGGACTGTAGATATCCTTTCCGGATGGCTCCACTTCTCTTAGTGTTCCATCCATCCCACCCCCCAATTTCACCTCCTTGAAGGCATAATCCCACCACCCCTCCCCCTTGGTTCCTGCTTGATTTGTTGTTCTTTAATTACTGGCATTTATTTGAAATTCTAATCACTGTTTTGCTTCATTCTTTAACGCGTCTCCCTTTTCTGAGTCTTAAACTTGCAATTTATAGCTTCTGGTGGGGGCATTCCTAAAATTACTAACATAAGAGCCAGTACCCTTAGAATTGTTTGAGGATTGTTTCATTTTTTTCATGACTGGGAGGAAAGGAATGATAATATCCTTAGTGAGGAAATAATTTAATGCTGGGAATATAAGAAGTAATTTGCTGATAAATTCTCCTAGGAGTTACTCTTAAAACAAATGTCTTAAGAAAACCACCGAAGCCACCTTTGGAGAAGCTTTTCAATTAATTTGTCAAGACCCCATGGTTATCATTTTAAGACAGAGTCAAAAATATGCCGAAAGAAATGACTTTTAATAATGAACAGACCCCATTTGGAGCTGTTCTGCTTAACCGTGAAAAGGAAAAAATACAAAAGGTATGTCAGGCATTGCCTTTCTAAATGAAAAAGGATTTATGAGTGGTAACTGTCGATAATAAGCAAGAAATGCATTTTTTCCCCCATGAAAAAGCTAAAAGTGCTTACTCTAAACACAAAGCGCTTCTGTCTTTTGGGACAAAGAACAGGTTTCTCTCTTCCTGTCAGAGTGATCATTTTCCTCTCTTTCATATGCTGTTATTGTCTGAATAAGACAGCTTTCCATTTATTTGTAGCTGGGCTCAGGAGATACATGTATATAAACAACGCAGGGCTCTGGCCATTCAGTGGGGGAAATGGCCAGAGCGTGGATCGCTTTTTCACGTCTTTCTCTTGTTCTGTCCTAATGGGCATGTGAGGATGCGCTCAGCCGTCCCACCTGGCAGGCCATCACCACAAAGAGCTCGGGCTCCTGAGGACTGAGCCACTGTGAGGCCAAGGAACAGGCTTTGTTCCCCCTTTGTGGATGCACAGAGTCTTTGTTAAAAGATGAGCATCATTTCAAATATCCCGAGAATGCAGCTGCTGGGCTGTTTAGTTCTATGTTCCAACATTTTGTCCTAAAAAAGCACGGAGGAGGTGGTACTGCTCCAGAGCTCTGTGTAAAGTGTTCTTTTGACCCTGGGGACTGTACTTCCTGCTTCTCGCTGTGCCTCAAGCCAGAACGGAAAGGAGAAAGCACCTAAACCCTCTACACGTCACTGCACATTCCTTTCCCTAAGAGCAGATTACTCTATGTCCTGAGAGGCCCCAGACTCAACTCTGAATAACACACAGGAGCTCTACAGGATTTGGGGGAAGATTTGAGAAGTCAAGTGGCAACTCCAAATGCCTTTTCTGACTTTTCCCAGAGGAATGCTTCCACTTTGTGGAAACGATTCCAAGGGATTATTATTGGGATGGATACAATTGGTGTTCGGTTCAATTCAACAGTTCTTTATGGATTGTGAGCTAAACGTGATGGCGGTGTGAGGTGGGGAAAAGAAAGAAATGCAAAGATAACTCAGTCAGGCTCTGTCTTCAGGACATGAAAATCCGCATGGAAGGTAGGACAAGCACAGGAAGGATATGACAGGAGTCAAAAGAAAGTCACCCCTGCTTTTATCATAGGTACCTCCTTCATGAAGAAGGCATGCAGCCACGGAGAGGAAATGGCTCTGAGAATCATCTCGGCCACGTTGTCATGGTCTGTTACACAGCTGCTGGTTTGGAGGAGCTGGCTTTGCTCCCCAGAGTAGAGCTGCCACAAAACAGTGGGAATTGTCTGGCCTTCTGCCCAAAGAATCTGCACGGCGAGTTGTATTAACAGCCAGGCATTTCCGGCGGTTCCCAGCATTTCTGGGAATTCTCTCATCCAAAGGACTGAAAGGCAGCTCCATTCTCCTGCTTCCTACTCATGCTTTCTTTGTATTACAGTAATGAGGTTAAAAAAAAATCCTGGGTTGTGTTGTTTCACAGAATCATTTAAAACTTATTGGTCAAGCCGGGCTCGGTGGCTCAGCCTGTAATCCCGTGCCTTGGGAGGCTGAGGTGAGTGGACTGCCTGAGCCCGCGGGTTCGAGACCCGCCTGGGCAACTTGGTGAGACCTCATCTCTACAATAAATCAAAAAATTAGCCGGGTGTGGTAGTGCGCGCCTGTAATTCCAGCTACCTGGAAGACTGAGGCGGAAGGATCGCCGGAGCCCAGCAGGCCGAGGCTGCAGTGGCCGGGAGCAGCCACTGCACTCCAGTCTGGGCGACAGAGTGAGACTCCAACTCAAAACAAAACAAAACAAAACAAAACAAAACAAAACAACTTATTGGTCAAATACTGAAGCAAAGACATATACAAGGTATTTAGAGATGTTTAGGAAATATACAAAGCACATTTTTGGGGTCACTCACAATTCATCTTCCTATGACATATACATATATATACCCATCTAAGCATATCAAAACCAAGCTGATATTAAAAGCAACTGGCTATGAAGTCTATGGGGATATATAATATATGACACTCAAGCACACTTTTCATTGCTACTGGATATCTAAAATCATTCATTTATTTATCCATCCTTTAAGAGTTTATTGAGAATCTGATAATCTACAGGCATCAAGTCTTTTAAAGGCTGAGACGACAATGGATAAAACATTCTGGAACTGCTATCATATTTACATTGTTTTATAGTCTTTCACAGATCAGATCAAACTGAACACAGCCTGGGAGGGGCTTCAAGATGGCTGTCATGAGGCACTGGACACCTGTCCCCCTCACAAAGAAGGAGCAAAATAGTGAGTAGATCATCGCTTTGAATAGAGATTTAAGAGAGAACCCTGGAATTCAGCAGAGAAGTGACAAGAAACACCTGAAATACTGAAGAAGCAGGAGGCAAGGCAGATAGCCTGGCTGGGATTGACCAAGAGCCTGAAGAGTTTCCCCAGTGAGGGGAAAGGAAAAATGAGAGATTCCTAGTGGTCCACATTCCCCCTATGGACGACTGCAATCCTAGTCACAGAAGAGTCAACTCCCGTGGACCCTGTGACTGGTGTAGGGAGTTCCCTGAAGTCTGTGTGACAGCATCGCTTCAGAGAGGGAGGGCATCTGGGGTCCCACACACCCACCTAGTCCTGAACAGCTGCAGACTGATGCCATTTAGAAAGTCCAGTTCCCACCAGACTGCATTCTTCCCTGGGACATGACAACCCCTGAATCTCCACATCCCTGGATCCCCACTGACCTCCTGCTGTATCCGCCCAGAGGGCTGCAGTGGCACAATGCAGATGGGACCCAGTAGAGTGGCAGGGTGCCCAGCATTCTGGCCCACAGAGTGTCCTGCACACCAGGGAGGCTGTCCCCAGCACAAAAGATGTTGAAATGAGTGCTACCCAGGGCTTGAAACCCACCTGCCTGGGGCCACAGGAACCACCCCCGCCCCCTGCAAGCAGAAGGGCCACTTAACACTGTGGACAGACTTTCTTTACTATCTAAAGGTCTGGGGATGACCTGCCCTGTCCACCACCACTGGCATCTGGGCACTCCTCCCAGGGACCTGACGATGGGCATACCCAGGCTGCCACCACCACCACTGCTGGCAACCATCTGCATCCACCAGCTGGGAGTTTGGAGACAGGCCTATCCAACCCATCACAACCACTGCTAACACCAGGCTCTAGGACTCATCCACCTCCCTGGCCTGCTGCTGCCAATACCAGCACAAGAATTGGAGGCACAAGAATTGGACTGCTGTCACTGGTGTTTGCATATGCCACTTGAACAGGCACTCTTGGCCCATTGCTGCCACCAGTAGAATCTGAGGACTTGCTCACCTGGTATCCCAGCCCCAGGAAAACTTCACCGAAGCTTCCACTAACAACTGCAGCTTAAGCCACTGAGGAAATCACAGACACTACTGATGGCGTTTATAACCAAAGAAATCATATGGGGACTACACCACTGCACACATCCAGAATCAAAGCTAAAGAGCCCTACTTAACCAATATCATAGATACAGCTACAGGAACAAGTTTTCCTTATAGAAGCCAATTCAAAAAACTCTTCCAGTTGCTTCTTCCAAGAAACTATTATACCAGATGCACAGATTATCAATGAAAGGACACAAGAAACATTTAAAAAGCAAGGAAATATGACACCTCCAAAGGAACACAATAATTCTCCAGTAACAGATTCCAATGATAAAGAAATTTATAGAATGTCTGAAAAAAAATTCAACGTAATAATTTTAACAAAGCTCAGTGAGATAAAAGAGAACACGGAGAGACAATACAAAGAAATCAGAAAAACAATTCGGACATGAACTGGAAATTCACCAAGGAGACAGATATCATAAAAAAGAAACAAACAGAAATCCTGAAAATGAAATTCAATGAATGAAATAAACTATGATTCAGAACTTCAACAATAGACTAGATCAAGCAGAAGAAAGAATTTGAGAACTTGAAGGTGTCTGGAAATAACTCAGACAAAAAAAAAAAAAAAAAAAGAAAGAAAAAAGCCTACATGACATATGAATATGGGACACAACAAAACAATAAAATATTCTAATTTTGAGTGTTCCAAAAGGTGAGGAGAAGCACAATAACATAAAGAAACTGCTTAACAAAACAATAGCTGAAAACTTCCCAAGACTAGCAAGATATTTAGACATATAAATACTGGAAGCTCAGAGATTCCCAAATAGACACAATCCACAAAGTTCTTCTCCCAAACATATTATTGTCAAACTGTCAAAAGTCAAAGACAAAGAGAGAATTCTAAAAATGGCAAGAGAAAAGTATCTAGTCACATATAGAAAGCCCTTATCAGATTAACAGCAGATTTCAGATTACAGGCTAGGAGAGAATGGAATAATATATTCAAAGTGATGAAGGAAATAAAATCTGCCAACCAAAAATAATATATCCTACATAAGTGAAGAATAAATTAAGACTTTTACAGATAAAGAAAAACTAAGGGAATTTATCACCAAGAGACCAGCTCTACAAGAAAAGCTAAAGGGAGTTCTATACAAGGAAGTGAAATAACAATATCTGCCATCATGAAAACACACATGAAATTTTTTGGTAATGCAAACATACAAATGAGGAAGAGAAAGGACTCAAGTATTACCACCTGAAAACTACCAAACCACAATGTTAGACAATATGAGAGAAAGAGACAAAGATATACAAAACTCCCAGGAAACAATTAAAGGACAAAAATATGTCCTCATATCCATAATGACCCTAAATGCAAATAGATTAAATTTTCTACTGAAAAGATACATACTAGCTGAATAGATTTGAGAACAAAGAAAGACTCAACTATATGCTGCCTACAGAAAACTCATTTCACCTATAAAAATACATATAGATTTAAAGTAAGGGTATAGGAGAAATTCTACAGAAACAGAAACAAAGGCAAGCAGAAACAGCTATATCAGATAAAACAGACCTTAAGTCAAAAACAGTAAAATGAAGCCAGGCTTGGTGGCTCAGCCTGTAATCCCGTGCCTTTGGGAGGCTGAGGTGAGTGGATTGCCAGAGCCCGTGGGTTAGAGACCTGCCTGGGCAGCGAGACCTCATCTCTACAATAAAATCAAAAAATCAGCCGGGCGTGGCAGTGCATGCCTGTAATTCCAGCTACTTGGAAGGCTGAGGTGGAAGGATGGCCGGAGCCCAGCAGGTCGAGGCTGCGGTGGCCGAGAGTGGCTACTGCACTCCAGTCTGGGCGACAGAGCGAGACTCCAACTCAAAAAAACAAAACAAAACAGTAAAATGAGACAAAGACATATCATGATATAATGATAAAGGGATCAATTTAGTGAGAAAATACAACAATTCTAAATATATATGCACCCAAAACCAAAGCAAATATTATTTGGTCTAAAGGGAGAGAGAGGCTTCAATACAATAATGGTTGGGGACTTCAACAACCTACTTTGAGCAATAGACAGATCATCTAGACAGAAAATCAACAAAGAAATATTGAATTTAAACTGCACTTCAAGCCGGGTTCGGTGGCTCAGCCTGTAATTCTGCGCTTTGGGAGGCTGAGGTGAGTGGATTGCCTGAGCCTGCGGGTTCGATACCCGCCTGGGCAACTTGACGAGACCTCATCTCTACAATAAATCAAAAATTAGCCGGGCGTGGTAGCATGCACCTGTAGTTCCAGCTACTTGGAAGGCTGAGGCGGAAGGATCGCCGGAGCCCAGCAGGTTGAGGCTGCAGTGGCCGGGAGCGGCCACTGCACTCCAGACCAGGTGACAGAGTGAGACTCCAACTCAAAAAAAAAAAAAAAAAAATGCACTTCAGACCAAATGGACCTAACAGATATTTACAGAACATTTCATTCAATGACTGCAGATTACACATTTTTCTTATCATCAGCACATGAGACAGTCTTCAGGTAGACCATATATTGGGCCAAAAGCAAGTCTCAACAAATATAAAAAATCAAAATCATATAAACTACCTTCTCATACCACAATAGAATACAACTAGAAATCAAGAACAAGATAAACTTTGGAAATTGTACAAATACATAGAAATTAAACAACATGCTCCCAAACGACCACTGGGTCAATGAAAAAAAATTAAGAAGGAAATAAATTTGTAGAAACAAATGAAAATGGAAACGCAACATACCAGAACTTGTGGAATATAGCAAAAGTAATGTTACAAGGGAAGTTTATAGCAATAAATGCCTATATCCAAAAAATAGAAAGATTTCAAGTTAACAACCCTAATGTGTACCTCAAGGACCTAGAAAAGCAAGAACAAACCAAACCCAAAATTAGTAGAAAGAAAGCAATAATAAAGATCAAAATAGAATTAAGCAAAATAGAGACATATAAAATAATAGAAAATATTAATGAAACAAAAAGATGTTTTTTTCAAAAGATAAACAAAACCAATGAACCACTATCTACATTAACCAGGATGATCCAAATAAACAAAATCAGAAATGGAAAAAAGAAACATTGCAGATGAGACCACAGAAATACAAAAGATCACTAGAGACTACTAAGAAAAACTACACGCTAATAAACTGAGAAAACTAGAGGCAATGGAAGCATTCCTGGACACAGACAGCCTACCAAGATTGAATCAGAAAGAAATAGAAAACTTGAACATACCAATGAGTGATGAGATTAAATTAGTAATGAAACATCTCCAGACAAAGAAAAACCCAGGACCTGATGGTTTCACTGCAGAATTCTACCATACAAGAGTTAACACCAATTCTCCTAAATTATTTCAAAAAGTAGAAGAGAAGGGAATTCTTCCTAGCTCATTTTCTGAGGCCAGGATTACCCTGATACCAAAATCAAACAAGGAAAATAAAAAAAAGACTGCAGGCTAATATCCCTGATGAACATAGATGCAAAACTCCTTAACAAAATACTAGCAAACTGAATCCAAGAGCACACCAAAAAGGTAATACAACATAATCAAGTAGAATTTATTCCAGGGGTACAAGGATGGTCCAATATACATAAGTCAATAAGCTCATTACATCACACCAACAGAATGAAGGACAAAAATATACGATCATCTCAACAGATGCAGAAAAAGCATTTGATAACATCTAACATTCATTTCAATAAAAACTCTTAACAAACCAGGTATAGATAAAACATGCATCACTGTAATAAAGCCTATTTATGACAAACTCATAGATAACATCATATCAAATGGGAAAAAGCTAAAAGTCTTTCCTCTAAAAACTAAAATGGACAAGGATGCATGCCCATTTTCACCACTCCTATTCAACATACACTGGAAGTCCTAGCCAGTACAATGAGGTGAGAGTAAAAATAAATAAAAGGCATATAAATTGGAAAAGAGGAAATCAAATTGTCCCTCTTGGTAGATGACATGATATTATATTTAGAAAAATCTAAATATTCCACCAAAAAATCTTAGGCTTGATAAACAAGTTCAGGAAAGCTGCAGGATATAAAATCAACATACAAAAATCAGTAGCAGCCAGGCTCGGTGGCTCAGCCTGTAATCCCGCGCCTTTGGGAGGCTGAGGTGAGTGGATGGCCTGAGCCCATGGGTTCGAGACCCGCCTGGGCAGCGAGACCTCATCTCTACAATAAATCAGAAAAAAAAATCAGCCGGGCGTGGTAGCGCATGCCTGTAATTCCGGCTACTCGGAAGGCTGAGGCGGAAGGATCGCTGGAGCCCAGCAGGTCGAGGCTGTGGTGGCCGGGAGTGGCCACTGCACTCCAGTCTGGGTGACCGAGTGAGACTCCAACTCAAAAAAAAAAAAAAAAAATCAGTAGCATTTCTATGCACCAATAACAAACTAGTTGAAAAGGAAATCACTTTTAATAAAGTCATTGCTTTACTAAACTCTGGTGTGGCCATGTGCTCTTTGAACTATGGCCGCCACCATGTTTTCTAAGATTTGGTTCCCTCTTCTACCTTGGAGAGGTGAATCTCCTCTCTTGCTCTCTTTCTTTCTAAGTTACTTTCTAAATAAGCTATGTTTTCCAATCTATAAAGAAAAAATAAATAAATCATGAGGTTATTCCCATTTACAATAGCTACAAAATATTAGAAAAGTACAAAACACTCATGAAATAAATTAAATAAGACACAAACAAATAGAAAAACATCCCATGCTCATGGATTAATACCATTACAATGACCATGCTGCCCAAAGCAGTCTACAGATTCAATGCAATCTCTATCAAAACATCAATGACATTTTTCACAGAAATAGAAAAAAAAAATCCTAAAATTCATATGGAACCAAAAAAGAGCCAGAATAGACAAAGCAATTCTAAGCAAAAAGAAGAAAGCTGGAGGCATCACACTACCTGACTTCAAAATATATCACTAGAACTTCTTTTAAAATTGGAAAAAAAAGAAAAGAAAAACTATATTACAAGGCTATGGTAACCCAAACAGCATGGTATTGGTATAAAAGCAGACACGTAGACCAATGAAACTGAATACAGAACCTAGAAATAAACCCAGGTATTTACAGTAAACTGATTTTCAACAAGACGCCGATAATATACGTTCAAGAAAGGATACCCTTTTCAATAAACGGTGTTGGGAAAATGAGTAACCATATGCAGAATAGTGAAACTAGATCCCCATTTCTCACCATAGACAACAATCAACTGAAAATGGATTAAAGACTTAAACATAAGACTTGAAATACTAGAAGAAAATGTAGAGGAAACACTCCAGAACATTGGTGTATTTAAATGTTTTATATCTAAGACCCCAAAAGCATAGACAACAAAAGCAAAAATAGACAGATGGGATCATATTAAACTAAAAAACTTCAGCACAGCACACGAAACAATCAACAAGGTGAAGAGACAACCTGTTGAATAGAAGAAAATATTTTAAAACTATTCTTCCAACAAAGAACTGAGACCCAGAATATACAAGGAGCTAAAAAACTCAACAGTAAGAAGAAACAAAAACAAAACCAAAAAATTTCATTAAAGAGCATGGATAGACTTTTCTCAAAAGAGGACACATAGACTGGGTGTGGTGGCTTACGTCTGTCATCCCAGCACTTTCAGAGGCCAGGGTGGGAGAACTGGCTGAGTCCAGGAGTTTGAGGAGTTTGAAACCACCTAGGCAACCCATAGCGAGACTCATCTCTACAAAAAATAAAAAATAAGCAGGGTGGTGACGCATGCCTGTAGTCCCGGCTACTCAGCAGATTGAGGTGGAAGAATTGTCTGAGCTCAGGTGGTCAAGGCTGTGGTGCACTGCAGTCTGGGTGACAGAGTGAGACCCTTACTTGAAAGAAAGAAAGATATTCAAAGGGCCAACAGGTGTATTAAAAAACGCTCAACATTACTAATTATCAGGGAAATGTAAATCAAAACCACAATGAGACACCATCGTAGCCCAGTTAGAATAGCTATTATCAGAAAGACAACAAATCATGGATGATGGTGAGGATGTGGAGAAAAGGGAACTCCTTTTCTTTTTTTTGAGTCAGAGTTTCACTCTGTCACCCAGGCTGGAGTGCAGTGGCACGCTGCTCATGGCCACCACAGCCTTGACCTGCTGGGCTCAGGCAATCCTTCTGCCTCAGCCTTCCAGAACAGGCATGAGCCACCAAGTCCGGCTAATTTCTTGATTTATGGTAGAGATGAGGTCTTGCCTAAGTGCCCAGGCTGGTTCTTGAACCCCTGAACTCAAGCAATCCTCTCACCTCCACCTCCCAAAGTGCTGGTATTACAGGCGTGAGCCACTGTGCCCAGCAAGAAAAGGAAACTCTTACACACCGTTGGTGGGACTGTAAATTAGTACAGCCATTATGGAAAAAAATGAAGATATGGAGATTTCTCAAAAAAAAAAAAAAAAAAACACAAAAAACCCCCTAAAAAATAGAACTACCATATGATCCACCAATCCCATGGGGACTGGATACAAGGTATTTATCCAAAGGAAAGGAAATCAGCATAGATCAAAGGGGTCCATGCACCCCTATGTTTATTGTAGCATTAATCACAATTGCCAAAATATGAGATCAACTTAAGTGTCTATCAGTGGGCCAATGGATAAAGAAAATGTGTTACATTTATACAATGGAATATTATTTGGCCATAAAAAGAATGAAAATATGTCCTTTGCGGCAACATGGATGGAATTGAAGGTCATTATATCAAGTGGAATAAGCCAGGTACGGAAAGACAACTGTCACATGTACTTACTCATATGTGGGAACTAAAAAGTTGATCTCATGGCAGTAGAGAGTAGAATGATAGTCACCAGACACTAGGAGGGTTGTGGATGCCAGTGGGGGCGGGGACAAAGAAAGGTTGTTAACGGGTACTACGATTGGATAGGAGTAAGTACCAATGTTCTATAGTAGAGTAGGGTGAATATAGTTAGCAACCATGTATTACCTATTTCAACATAGGTAGAAGTGAAGACTTTGTTCTCAACAGAACGAAATGATCAGTGTGCGAGGTGATGGCTATAATAAATAACCTGGCTTGATCATTATACATTCTACACATGTAGCAAAATATCACATGTATCCCATAAATATCTACAAATATTATGTGCTAATTTAAAAAATGAACACGACCTGAGCGACACTGTTTTTTAAGCACCCTCTCTGCCAGCCTTGGCAATATAGTGAGACCTCGTCTCTACTAAAATCAAAAGACTAGCTGGGCATGGAGGTGCATGCCTGTAGTCCCAGCTACTTGGGAGGCTGAGGCAGAAGGATCACCTGAGCCCAGAAGGTGGAGGGTGGTTCTACTACCGTCTTCCAGTGAGGCCCTGACTCAAAAAAAAAAAAAAAACCCAGCTCTCTGAATTGATGGAATGTACAAATTTTTAAAAAAATTATTCATATTATTTTTAAAGTGTGGGGTACAATTCAGGGTTAGGTATACAAATGTTCATTATGCAGGTACCCCTGTTGATTCTGTACAAATTTTAAGAATGAGATCATATGACTATTTTTAGTTAAGTCTGGACGAACTTTCAATGCCAAATATTCCTTTCAATATTTGCTATTTTCTCTACAAATTGTCTTTCATATTCGGGCTGCTGCTTTGCTCAGATCATATGGCCCCTAATGAATATGTGGAGGAAAGTCTTCTTCTCTAGCTCAAACCACAACCACAAGTCACATGAACCGTTTCTGGGAGGAGACCTCAAAACAGTGGCTTCTGTGGAAAGCTGGGCAAACTTCCCAGACTATGAGGGGACTTGTCTGAGTCTTGTGGAGGGCTGGGAAGCAGAGAATGGGCAGAGGAGGAACAAGGGGAGGGGTCTCTGGGTGAGTGACAGCCTTGACTAGTTTCCTATTATTACTATTATTTTTTGAATTGGAGTCACCCAGGCTGGAGTGCAGTGGCACGCTCACGGCCACCGCAGTCTCGAGCTGGTGGGCTTAGGCGATCCTTTCGCCTCAGCCTTCTAAGTAGCTGGAACTACAGGTGTGCACTACCATGCCCGCCTAATTTTTTGATTCATTGTAGAGATGAAGTCTCGCCAAGTTGCCCAGGCTGGTCCTTAACCTTTGGGCTCAGGCAATCCTCTCGCCTTCACCTCCCAAAGTGTTGGAATGACAGGCGTAAGCCACCATACCTGGTTATTTTTTTTTTTTTTCAGGAGTAGAAAGGAAAGAAATTCAGACCCCAGGATCCCTTCCAAAATGCAAATTCTGGGATCCTACCCTGCCTTCCTATCCCCACCGATGCATACTTTAAGATCGTTTCTGGAGCAGAAGCAGATCTCCCATGAACTTCTTTTATCTCACATGTAAGTACAGTAGAAAGCTGCCAGCTTGGCTATGGAGGCCACGCCCTGGCTGTGCTTCCCTGGATATCTGCACCACCAGGCCCCTTGGCACCCAAAATCCCACCATCCAAGACAGATTCCTGTGCCTGTTGGGAGTGTCTGATCTTTAAAGTTCCCTTGGGCCATTTGATGGCAAGAAACGCCTGGAGGACTTATTGAGTCCTCTTCTATGTACAGATGTCTTCATCTCTTCCTTATGCATGTGTCACAGCATGTGCATTGAGAAGTGTAATCCCATTGTTACAGATGAGAAAACTAAGGTGCAAAGAGATTCAGTAATTTGACGACACACATGAAGACAGTTAATCTAGGATTCAAGCCCAGGCATGCCAGCCTTCAAATGCCCCAATTTTTCCTGTCACACCAAACTACCACCCTGCCACCTTGAAAGACAAGACTCAGAGTTCATTCACTGGCAGCCTGCAGGCTAATTTTTCCTGTAGCTAGAATTTGTTGGACATGCATATATTCTTAAAAGTTTGCATTTGAATGCATTTTAGACAGAGAATGTCTGGCCCCTGAAGCCATCTGAATTTGCTACTGGACTACATGATTTAATTGTAATCACTTTTCTGTGAGTTATTAAAAATCTTCTGCTTGGCCATTTGTGAACGGGGTCCCTGGGGACCTACATAAGAAGTTCTTTTTCTGGAAAGGTGAAGAAAATAATCACTGGGACTTCCAATTTTATCACTCTATCTAACTGCACGCTTGGCCTCAGTGACTAAGAAAAAGGGCTTTAATACTTTTTCAGTGCCCTGAGATCTTCAGCTTCACACAGTAGCGAATATGGGGGGAATTTAATGCATAATATACCCACATAAGTGTATTATAAATTTTACTGATACAAGGAATGGGAGGCAGAGGATCTTGTCTCATGCCTATAATCCCAGCATTTTCGGAGGCCAAAGCAGGAGGATCATTTAAGGCTAGAAGTTCACGACCAGTCGGAACCACAAAGTGAGACCCTGTCGCTACAAAAACATGGAAAAAAAAAGCTAGGTGTGGAGGTGTGTGCCTGTAGTCCCAGCTACTTGAAAGGCTGAGGTCAGAGAATTGTTTGAGCCTAGGAGTTTGAGGCTGCAATGAACTATGATCGCACTGTTGCACTCAGGCCTGGGCAACAGAGCAAAACTCAGTTTTAAAAAACAAACAAATGAACAAACAATCATAAAGACTGGGTAGCACACAATTTATAAATAATGATAACATACAAAAAATAAAACGATGCTCAGTACTTTTTATTGAAAATTGTATTTTACCAGTTGATTCTCACAGAAGGCTTTTGTTGATTTTTGTAGAGCTCATGTACTTGAGGTCAAACTATGCTGAGGGTACCCAACAAATGTATACACATTTTTTTTTTGAGTCAGAGTCTCACTCTGTCGCCCAGGCTGGAGTGCAGTGGCATGCTCACAGCCACTGCAGCCTCGGCCTGCTGGGCTCAGGCAATCCTTCCTCCTCAGCCTTCCAAGTAGCTGGAGCCACAGGCATGCGCCACCACACCCAGCTTATTTTTTGATTTATTGTAGAGATGAGGTCTCGCCAATGTTCCCCGGCTAGTCACGATTCCCTAGGCTCAGGCAATCCTCTCGCCTCCGCCTCCCAAAGTGCTGGGATTACAGGTGTGAGCCACTGCGCCCGGCTTGTATACACATTTTGAGAGTTTTTATTTATGTATTACTTTTCAAAGTTGAATTGAATTATGGTAAGAATGTGTAGAATGACGTTTGCTCAAAAGATGGTGTTCATCAAATGAATGCTAGCGTCACCATGCAACAGGCCGGGCAATCAAAGCAAATGGCAGAAGCATGGCTGTTCTTCGAGGAGCACAAGACCATTTTGAAGTGGAATTTGATATTCGAGAACACTGAAAGTACAACCACAATGGAGGTGCGAGTGTGCAACAGGACCTCCAACGTGCCTAACGAAGGCATGCATTTGTGGTAACTTTGAGGTGTGTGGTCCCGTGTGATGTACACAAGGGAAGACCCAGAAGGCCTCATACAGCAGCAAGTCCTGCTTCTTCTGCTGTGGTGTCGGAACAGTTTGCACACTCACCACAGAAGTCTACCCAACAAAGTGCACGCGAGATGGGAGTTAGCAGAACAGGCATACGACACGTTCTTAAAACAGCGCAATGGAAAGTTTTCGTCCCAAGATTATTGTGCTTAAAATGTCATACAATTTTTTTGTGGCACTCTCTGTAGTTGCAATTGACAAATCAGGGTAATTCCAACAGTGGATTAGAACTTCGCTTGTTTGGCAATGATGTGAATGACTTCTTTGCTGAGTTGCACAATCTTTTGTTTTGTTTTGGTTTGGTTTTTTGAGTTGGAGTCTCATTCTGTCGCCCAGACTGGAGTGCAGTGGCCGCTCCCGGCCACGCAGCCTCGACCTGCTGTGCTTCGGCGATCCTTCCGCCTCAGCCTTCCGAGTAGCCGGAATTACAGGCGCGTGCTACCACGCCCAGTTAATTTTTTGATTTTATTGTAGAGATGAGGTCTCGCCTGCCCAGGCGGGTCTTGAACCCGCGGTCTCAGGCAATCCACTCACCTCAGCCTCCCAAAGGTGCGGGATTACAGGCTGAGCCACTGAGCCCGGCTGCTAATCGTTTTTGAATCCTGAAAAATATTTTCTCATTGGTCCCTCAATGTAATGGTTACACATGACATGCCTTGCAGTTTAAACTGCTCAGGAGAGGTGCAAACCTCACCTGCACGCAATTTACTTATGTAGCCAATTCTCACATGTAACTCTACAACCATACAATAAATAATAAAAAAGTTTAACCTGCATGATTAAATTTTCTCTATCACTTATGTCTAGAAAATCAATAAAATAAGTCAAATCCTGATCTGCTGATTCCAGTGGTATAAATATTCCCACCGTGGCCAATTTTGAACCCCCAACGTGACATGACTGAGTGCGGAGCTCGGAAGGGGTGTGCAGTGGCACGCCGTTATATAATATCACCACTGTACTGACACGGTAGCTGTAAATAACTCAAGAACACAGCTAATGGCAAAACGTGATAATGTAATTAGGAAGCGATGAGTTTGAAATACTTGTTACCTTAGCTTTTTAACATAATTTATTTAATTGTATTTGTCCATAATTTAATTTTTAATAATGGCTGTTTAACAACCAGCTTGCAAGATTCCTGAAAATTTAAAATCAGCTCTTGTGAGCTCCAGCAAAGCACTGCCCAATTCATAAGATCCTGCAGTTTTATGAGACTTCCTGGGCTCCAGCATAAACTCTAAACTGTTCTGTGTCAATGCCATAGATAACTTTAACTTTAAAATCTGGCTCATGGAGCTCTTGTATTCTCATGGGCAATCAGTCTTTGAGGATTAACCTTCAACGAGCCTTCAGAGAGAAAAGCACTGTGTAGAAAATGTGATAAACATGCTAAATATCTTTATTTTTTCCCCCTTTCCTTCTTTTCTCTCCCTCCCTTTTTTAGAAACAGGGTCTCATTATGTTGCCAGGCTGGTCTTGAACTCCTGGGCTCAAGCAATTCTCCTGCCTTGGCCTCCCAGAGTGCTGAGATTATAGGCATGAGCCAAAATCTTTTTGTTCTGTAAGCATTTCTTCCTAAAAAGACACAGCATTTTAAAAGTAAAGCTAGTATTTCATAAGCATTTGTATTTCAGTAATATAGGGAAGTAATGTTTGGTTCTTCTTCACATGAGAGCTATTTCTGTAAAGTGCTAGTTATTTTACTCATATATTATTCTGAATGATTTTAGGCAACATTTTTCTGTCCCAGGACATAGCAGTTTACTTTAGGAATGAATTTGTTCTCCCTGCCCTATTTGAGGGCTAATGTTGGAACTGATGTCTGGTGAACCCTAGACAGAGTCTGTTTCTCACAGAGTGGTACGTCTGGATTATGTGGGCTCCATCCCAGTCTTGCTGAATCAGAATTCTGCGTGGTGACCCCCAGGAATGGGATGTGTATTTTAAATGTGTACTCTATGTGATTCCTAGGTACACTAAAGTTTGAGAACCACTAACTTACACTATTCAAATTAATATGGTCTTCATATCTAACATGTATTATTATTGCTATTGCTAATACAACTGCTAAGAGTTGACCTATATTGAGTTCTTATCATTTGCCAGGATGCGGATAAAAAAGAAATAAATCAAAAGACATACACAGGCTGGGTGCGGTGGCTCATGCCTGTTATTTCAGCACTTTGGGAGGCAGAGATGAGAGGATTGCCTGAGCCCAGGGGTTCAAGACCAGCGTGGGCAACTTGGTGAGACCTCATCTCTACAATAAATTTAAAAATTAGCTGGATGTGGTGGTGCACACCTGTGGTTCTAGTAACTTGGAAGACTGAAGTGGAAGGATTCCCTCAGCTCAGTAGGTTGAGGCTGCGGTGGCCACGAGCATGCCACTGGATTCCAGCCTGGGTGACAGTGATCTGACTCAAAACAACAACAACAAAAAATACACAAAATGTAATAGGTTCAGCACCTTTCATTTAGTGTCTAATTGGGTTTTCTTTCTTTCTTTCTTTCTTTCTTTCTTTCTCTCTCTCTCTCTCTCTCT